>NC_057806.1:507151791-507242277 GCF_018294505.1 Triticum aestivum | reverse complement strand
GGCCTCCGTCTCCATCGCCGCCCCCATGCCGCCGCCACCCCCGCGCCTCCATCTCCGTCGCTGCCCCCGCGCCTCCTCATCATGGTCAGGTAACCCTCCTCCCTCTGCCTCTCTTCTCCTCTCTTCCTCCTCTCTTCTCCTCTCTTCCTCCTCCCTCTGCCTATCTTCTCCTCTCTTCCTCTTCTGCCTCTCTTCTCCTCTCTTCCTCCTCTCCTCTCAGGTAACCCGAACTTAATTTTGTGATGGTGCATTAGGAGGATCAGGAGGCAAGTTGCAGTGCTGCAAGTGGCAAGAAGAAGAGCAGCAAGCATTAGATGCTTGCACTCCTACTCTTATTTGCTTTTGAAGCAAAGTTTTTTTCCTAGCTGGAATAACACAGTAAAAAAGAAGTGTTTGAACAAGCTGTTGCTTTTTGTTGTGAATGTGCAGGTGTTCCTGGGCTGAGGGAGAGGATAGAGGCACGAGGAGGAGAAGAGCACCTGGACCAGAGGTGAGAATGAATGAGTTGGTGTTTAAAACATGGCTAACATAATTTGTGTTTGGGGTTGGAACTGGGAAAGAGAGACAGAGGGATAGGAGGGGGGGAGGGAAAGAGAAATGTTTATTTTAGGGTTTAATTAGACTCAAGATTCTAGTGTTTAACCCTGTTGTGTTGCTTCTAGAAATAATATAAAAGATGTGAAAAAGAAATCTGTGGAGTTGGCACTTTACATAAGGTTGTAGATCATTGTAGTGTCCTAATGTCTAAGACTGTTGCATTGGAGGTTCATCTTGCAAACATATCAGAACTTGCAAACATTTTATTACTTGTTGCGTTGGAGGTTCATCTTGTCTTGAGGCAAACAAATCAGCATTGGAGGCTCATCTTTAAGGCTCATCTTTATTACATATCAGAACTTGCAAACAAATCTGTGGAAGACTTGTAAAGTTGCTGGGTTTTGTCTGCGACCATTGTGTCGTGATGAATTTGCAGGTACCCCGAGAGGCCCTTGAGTTTGCCAGAATGTCGATTAACTTCCGTTCCGGCAAATTCGGGTACTCCATATGTCCTATTTTCGCAAAGGTCATGCTGAAATTTCCGTGAATTTTAGCATCACTTTGCTAAAAAAAGGACACATGGGGTACTTGCGACTAATGCATGAGCCAAGTGATTAGGCCCTAAACACTAGATGATAAACCCAACATAGGTGGCAATAGAGCCAAGTGATTAGTGCCAAGTGATTAGGCCCAACCTAGAGTGCCTCGGCATCGATAAACCCTAAATGATGAAAACTTAACTTGGCATCTATAGGGTGCCTCGGTGTCGATAAGAACCTAAATGATGTATGCTTAGGCTTTTAGGGTGCCTCAGCGTCGACAAAACCTAAATGATGAAAGCTTAGGCTTTTAGGGTGCCTCGACGTCGACAAACCCTAAATGATAAAACCTTGGCTTTTAGGGTGCCTCGGTGTTGATAAGAACCTAAATGATGAAAGCGTAGGCTTTTAGGGTGCCTCGGTGTCGACAAACCCTAAATGATAAAAGCTTAGCTTTTAGGATGCCTCGGTGTCGACAAACCCTAAATGATGTAGTTTTGAATTATGAACGTAGGATATGTCATCATCATCATCGGACGACGAAAGTCTCCCGGTGGAGTGCGACTGGTGCCACGACGATCGAGGTCTGTGCGACATGCCTCACCTGGATAATGATCGGCGCTTCAGCATTCAGCTCGAGGAGACCTTCGAAGTTGAAACAGTACACAACGACGACAAGTGTTATTTTCATAATTAAGCATGACTTCAACTATTTCAACATGTAATTTTCATCTTTTACAATTCGAGTATAGCTTATCCCATGCCATGCAAGACGCTATGTCTTGGAGAGGATGGATTTTGAAGACCATGAAATTTCTGAAACAAAGAAAATTCACCTAAGGACTCATCACGATGTGGACTTTGAAGTAAATCTATATAATTCTGAGAGAGTAACCCATTTTGGTTGCAAAAATTGGGAAGCATTTTGCAAGATGTATGGTTTTGATGAGGGTATGCTTATCACCATGGATCTTGGTAATCCTGACATCAACCAAGACAATATGGACATTTGTGTCCTTGTTGATACGCCTCCAGTTCTACCGCTATGTGAGTTTCTCAAACATAGTTATAACATATTTATATTGTTTATTTCAAAATAGTTGACAGCTTATTTCCATTGACATCTTATTTTTATTGTTCAAAGAATGTGCGGGAGATGGTAGACAAAACCCACTACACCAATGGCTCCGAATTAACAACTTACAAGGAGAAAAATCATCTGGTCGGATTTTGTACTGACATTGAGAATTACATTATCCACAATCAAACTCATCAACATTATGGTAAATACGTGCCACTAGTGCATGTGTTCAACTACGGTAACTACCATGGAGATACCCTGGTAAGATTTTTACTATTACGACATCCATGCATCTTTTGCATACATCTAAAACTAGTACATCATTGCTAACTATGAAGTTATTACTATGTTTTTCAACAGATAATCCCAGAGAATTGTGTGCCTCATATGACCTATCAGAAAGGTAATGTTAATGTTTTGAACATACAGCCAGGTCATCCTACGAATCTCAACTGTCCATACGAGATTTCTAAAAGAAGTGGAGACATGAAAATCAAAGGATGGAAAAAATGTATGGACAGTCGTAAGGAGCTTCTTCGAAGCAAAAGGAAGTGAAGCGCAAGAATTGGAGACAGGATGTTCTCCATTCTCCATAATGGAGAGTCAGGGTCTATATTGTTTTATGCTATTTTAGCTTAAATAGGGTATTTAGGTCCTGCCTAATACTGATGATCATGTGCTAAGAACAATTAAGTAGGGTCGGTTCGATGACTATCAAGATGATGATCGTATGACTTGTTATGAATAACGAGTAGAAGTTGTATGATGATGATTATTAGGACTTGTTAGGATTAGTATTACTTCCGACAAACTCGATACTCGCGGTCTTGAGACTTGTAATGTTTTATCTTTGTTCGATCTTATGAATTCGGAGACTAATATGATGACTTTTATTCAGATACTAATGTTCTATTGTATTCGATGAATCTGCTATTGCTGTGTGTTGTTGTCTATATTCTATCCAATAATATATTTTGTAACTTGTGCAAAAATCAGAAAAGTGAAAAAAACAAATATTCATACTAATGGAGCATCACCAAACAGTGCGCCATTAGTATGCCAAGTATACTAATGGCGCATCCATCCGCAGTGCGCCATTAGTGTGCCAAAGCACATGGTTAAATATGGCCACTGGGAGGCATACTTATGGCGCATGGTGTTATATACTAATGGCGCACTGCATGGTGCGCCATTATTCTACCAGATACTAATGGCGCACCAGTGGTGCGCCATTAGTAATAAATACTAGTGGCGTGATACTAATGGCGCACCAGTGATGCGCCATTAGTAGGCAAAACTGGTGCACCATTAGTAGGCCTTTTCCTAGTAGTGACTCCATCTCCTCCTCTCCTCCACTCCATCTCCTCCTCTCCAGCGACCTCCTCCTCCTCACGGTGCTCCTCCTCCGGTGACCTCCCACGGTGCTCCTCCTCCCTCCTCTCCTCCTCACGCACTAGTAGAAAAAGGGCCTATTGTCCCGGTTCGTAAGGGCCTTTTGTCCCGGGTCTTGAACCGGGACTAAAGGGTCGGTACTAATGCCCTGTCCCTTTAGTCCCGGTTCAATCCAGAACCGGAACAGATGGGCCTCCACGTGGCCTGTGCGTGGAGCCTAGGCAGGAGGGCCTTTGGTCCCAGTTGGTGGCACCAACCGGGACCAATAGGCATCCACGCGTTAGCATTTCTGTGGGTGGGGTTTTTGTTTTTTTTGAAAGGAGGGGGGGAGGTTTGGGGGTTTTGGGGGGTTAATTTAGGTGTTTCATATATTGTGTTAGCTAGCTATAATTAATAGAGAGAAGTGTCCTCTCTTATGTCGGTGCTTGGTCGATGCTACGTACTATACATACGTATAGAGAGGACTAGACACGCTAGCTAGCTAGTAAGCAAACGAAGGAAACAGAAGATCGTCATGAACATATATGCATATAGAGAGAAGTGATATCGACCACCTCTCCTTCTCCGAGAGATTGGTCGAACAACAAGTTCTCGTATATCTATCCAACACTACCAGCTACATATATACAATAATTATCTCTTACAAATATAATCTCCTATCATACGGATGCATGGTCCACATAGTATTCTCGTCTTCAGCAATCACGTGGTCAAGAAAGAATGCCGCCAATTCCTCTTGAATTGCTCGCATGCGAGCTGGTGCTAGGAGTTCATCCCGCTTCCGAAACATCTAATTTGAAGAAGGGGGTCAATACATATATATATGAATTAATGAAAATCAACACAAATGATGGTAATAAAATAAAATTGTGAATGTTGTTATTTACGTACTTCGTATTGTTTGTCAGAGTAGCCCCGCTCACAGGTCATGTGGCGGATGGACTCGCAAACGTAGTATCCAAAGAAATCATTCCCTTGTTCCTACCACAACCACTTTACAAGAAATAGAGGTCAATCAAACTGATAAGCAAGAATGCCAAATGGTATTGATGAAACTAGTGCTTGAACCACTAGGAGATGCGCGGAACATGCTACTATAGTACTTACTTTCTGGTGTCTAAATTGCTGCTTCTTCGAGAGTCCCGGAGCTTTTTTGGTGAATTTTCTCCAAACCCAGCCAGACAAAGAAAACAATTACTTGATATATCAGGAAATGAACAAAGTTGCTGATATGGTGGATAATGATCGATTTAACTTACTTCTCGAGCATTTGAGTCATGTCCGTATACTCCTGGGGATCTTTTCGTCTTGAGTCTAAGACGGTTACTAGTCCCTGCTCAAGCTTAATCTCTAGGAGAATATAGTGGAAACTGCACACGCATGCATAACTCATCAATTACATTACTATAACCTTGACTAATATACAAGGGAAACCGAATATGCACAAGACAGTAACACTCACTTGAAGTTGTAAGGAAAGAGTATTATATCTTTGTTTCATTTATTACCAACGATCGTGGCAAGTTGGCCTCGGTATCTATGGCATGAAATTTAGCCTGAGTTGCATCTATGAGATTTGTGTTAATGAACCCAATATCACCGATTTGTCTTTTCTTCAATTCGACGATCTTCAATCTGCACAATAATGTGAGGATATTTATAAATACCTGCAATGAAAGAGCTGAGCTATATAGAGAGACTTAATGACAGAAGTAGTACTACTTACAGACAGTAGCAGGTGACCGTTGCTTTATCGAGGGCCAATTGATTGAAAAACTAAAAGAACTCCTCAAATGGAACAGGCAACAGTTCAATTCCAACGAGGTCATGCTCCTTTTTAACTCTCACATACAAAGTACTCCTCCCCCCAGACTCTCTGCAGATTTTCAAGTACCAATCATGCAATCTTCGCATCATCGTTGATAGAGATCTTTCATCTTTGACGAGAGGCTTCCCGTACTGTATCTTTGTATCTACACCTCCATGAAATCATAATGTACATCGTCGGGCAGGTAATCTCCAAGATTGTTTTAACCGGGCACCATCCTCGGATCATTAACGTCATTGTTGCTAGGCACCTTGAGCGGGGGGACGATTGCTTCGCTTGTTCACCAAGCTGGGCAATTTGTTTCCCAGCTCGTCGTTCTTTCAGCCTTTGATCACTGACAGTACTTCCCGACCACTCCGCGTGGGAAAATTCCTTTCCAATAATGCGCTCATAGTTGCCTTTCGGCGGAGACTTGGGTGGTTTTGTCAGGGCAGCCAAAGTGCGCTTCGCTTTCACCGGGTCTACATTCTCCTCCGGAGGTGGATGTTTCTTTGCTTTCACCCCTTCAAAGAAGTTCCTCACTTCTTCTCGCGTGATCTCGGCGTTCTCCTCCGGGGTCCTGTCGTATGGTAACTTCTCTGGAGTCTTCAGAGAAGGACCGAATCTGTATGTCCTCCCGCCTCAGGCTGTATTGCTAGACGCCGGCAGAGCAGACGGAGCGGTTGTCTTCTTTACTTGCTTATGAGCCGGAGGAGAAGGACTACGATGCACCGGAGCAGCCGGAGCAGCGGCAGGTCTCTTCCGCCCTTGCTGACGAGGCGGAGAAGGAGGAGGTTGGTTGCTCGAGCGCGCCGGCGCAGGCGGAGAAGGAGGCGGAGTGCCGCCACGCGCCGGAGAAGGAGCCGGCCGAGTGCCCTAATCGTCACTCGCTGGAGGAGGAGGCGGTGGAGGAGGCGGAGTGCCCTGACTCGCCGGAGGAGGAGGAGGAGCCGGAGGCGTCCAGTTCGGAAGGTTGATGAGCTCCTGCCGCCATAGGCATGGAGTGTTCATAGCAGAACCCAGCCGAGTCTCCCCTTCATCGGTAGGGTGGTCAAGCTGGAGGTCGTCAAATCGCTCCGTTATTTCATCCACCATCACCCTAGCATATCCTTCTGGAATCGGCCGGCAGTGAAAAGTTGCGCCGGGTTCAGTAGGAAAAACAAAGCCAACAGCCGCCTTGACCTTCATATTAATCCATCGCGTCATAAGGTGGCAATTTTGAGACTCCGTGATAGCATCCACGGGATAGCTGGCAGGAGCCGTCAAGGCATGCTCCGGCTGAAGCAGCTCGGTGGAAGCCACGCTGCTTCTCCACTGAGATGGCGGGGTAGCTTCGGGGGAAGCTTCGGCAGTTCGTTTGCTGCGATTTGCTTCTCGTTCCTCTATCGCTTGTACCCTAGCAGGAAGCGCCTGCAGTTGGGTCTGCTCCACTTTCTTCCTCCTCTCGTGTCATTTGTAACCGCCTGCGTCTAGAAACCCAGCCTTCCACGAAATGGAGCCTGGCGTGCCTTGTGTCCATCCAGGGTGCTCAGGATTCCCGAGGGCCATTGTGAGCTCGTCGTTCTCTCTGTCTGGAATGAACATCCCTTCCTGCGCTGCTTCGATATACTGCTGAAGCCTCTTGACTGGTATTTCCATTTGATCGTTCGTCCAAATACACTTCCCTGATACAGGGTCCAAGGTTCCGCCAGCCCCGAAGAACCAAGTCCGCTAATGGTCTGGCTAGTTAATTGTCTCTGGTTCGATCCCTTTATCAACCAGATCATTCTCAGTCTTGGCCCACTTAGGCCGGGCTACGAGGTAGCCACCTGACCCCATGCGATGGTGATGCTTCTTCTTCGCAGCATTTTGCTTGTTTGTCACCGACATCTTCTTACTCTTTTCAGATGTCTTGTGGGCCACAAATGCAGGCCAGTGATCTCTGATCTTCTCATATCTGCCCTTGAATTATGGTGTCTCTTTTTTATCGACAAACTTATTCAGCTCTTTCTTCCACCTCCTGAATAGTTCTGCCATCCTCTTAAGAGTAAAAGACTTGATTAATTGCTCTTTAACTGGCTTCTCCGGATCATCCTCTGGCGGTAGGGTGAAATTTGACTTCAGCTCAGTCCAAAGATCATTTTTCTGCATATCATTGACATAAGACACCTCAGGGTCTTCTGTAGCCGCCTTTAACCATTGCTGGATGCTGATCGGGATCTTGTCCCTAACCAGAACCCCGCACTGAGCAACAAATGCGCTCTTTGTCCGGAGGGGTTCAATCGGTTGGCCGTCGGGCGCGATTGCTATGATCTCAAACCTTTCATCCGAGCTCAACTTTTTCTTCGGGCCTCGTCTCTTTACCGAAGTTGTGCTCGATTCGGAGGGCTAGAAAAAAGAACAAAGACTTAATTAATATGTGTACATACCAAAACAATGAATGCATCAATTAGCTAGTACAGCACAGGCTTAACTAATATATATATACCTGGCCGGACTCGGTTCAGTCACTGGAGACGTCATCACGGTCTCCTTCTTGCACCGGCATTGGGTCATCGAAGCCGTCCTCACGGTCTCCTTTGCACCGGCATTGGGTCACCGGAGCCATCAATCATAGCCAGCTGCTTCTAGACCATCGGTGTCGTTGAGAAACAACGAGCAGACGACATCACTTCCTCGTGCGATTATGTCCCCCAACAACTCTTCTTGTACTTCGTCTCGGGCGGTGTACATAGTTTCTACAAATATTTACAACATGTCAATTATTATTCAAACATGAAAGATGGATATATTAGTGGCAAACGTAGAACTAATATTAATTAGTGGCCTCAATGCTGCTTCTCTAGGGTTTGGGGTGGCCTCGACAACGCTTCAAGGATAAAAAAGGAAGAGGAAGAAGAAAAAAAAGAGGAGAAGAAAGAATAGAGGAGTTCTTCTCCTCTATTCTTTCTTCTCCTCTTTTTTTTCTTCTTCTTCCTCTTTTTTTAACTCCTCTATTCTTTCTTCTCCTCTTTTTTTTCTTCTTCTTCCTCTATTTTTATCGGGAACGACGGTCGCCGAGCGGTAGAGGAAACCCTAAATAGCAAGTATCGTGGGTGTGAGATACATGTGGCCGTCGGTGTCGGACACTACATCCACGTCCCACAAGTGACGTGGGCGTCGAAGCCCGTGTCACTTGTGGGACGTGGATGTAGTGTCCGACACCGACGGCCACATGTATCTCACACCGACGATACTTGCTATTTAGGGTTTCCTCTACCGCTCGGCAACCCTCGACGACCCTCGTTCCCGATAAAAAAAGAGGAAGAAGAAGAAAAAATAGGAGAAGAAAGAATAGAGGAGTATTGTGGGTGTGAGATACATGTGGCCCTCGGTGTCGGACACTACATCCACGTCCCACAAGTGACGTGGGCGTCGAAGCCCGCGTCACTTGTGGGACGCGAATGTAGTGTCTGACACCGACAGCCACATGTATCTCACACTGACGATACTTGCTATTTAGGGTTTCCTCTACCGCTCGGCGACCCTCGACGACCCTCGTTCCCGATAAAAAAAAGAGGAAGAAGAAGAAAAAAAAGAGGAGAAGAAAGAATAGAGGAGATCTACCCTCGTTCCTGATAAAAAAAAGAGGAAGAAGAAAAAAAAAGAGGAGAAGAAAGAATAGAATCTCCTCTATTCTTTCTGCTCCTCTTTTTCTTTCTTCTCCTCTTTTTTTTCTTCTTCTTCCTCTTTTTTTTATCGGGAACGAGGGCCGTCGAGGGTCGCCGAGCGGTAGAGGAAACCATAATCTCCTCTATTTTTTCTTCTCCTCTTTTTTTCTTCTTATTCCTCTCATGTTCGACGACCCTCGACCCCACGGCGACCCTAGACCCCCTCTCGACCCTCGACCCCTCGGCGACCGTCGACCCCCTCTCGACCCTCATATATAAAACTTTTTCTTCCTTCTTCTTCCTTGTATTCCTTCTTCCTAAATATATAAAACTTTTTTAAAATGAAACTAACCTAAAATGTACTAAATCAAAGAACATATATAGAGAAAACTTTTCTAATTAAAAATCTAACGTTTGCATATATGTATTTTTAAAACATCATTACAATTGAAAAAATACATACATACATACAAAAACATGTAAAAAATACATACATACATATACGAACATACATCAAAAAACATATATCTAAAAAATACATACATATATATATATATATATATATATGAAAATCTAAAAACATGTGAAAAACAGCATGTATAATTAAAAAAATTGCACGGCGGCGGCGGGAGCGGCAGACGCGCGGTGCTCACAGAGGCGGCGACGCATCGGGGCAGGGGACGACCGGCAAGGGCGCGGGCGACGAGGGCGCGAGCGACGGCAACGACGGGCGCGGGCGACGGCCGGCGAGGGCGCGGGCGACGGCGACGACGGGCGCGGGCGACGGCGACGACGGGCGCGGGCGAGGGCGCGGTCGACGGCGACGACGGGCGCGAGCGACGGCGACGGCGGGGGCGGCGACCGGCGTCGGCGGGGCCGGCGGGCAGCGTCGAGGGCAACTGGCGAGGGAAATGTGAAAAATTCCTAAGTGCTTGTTTATATAGCAAAGGCATTGGTCCCGGTTCGTGGCACAAACCGGGACCAATGCCCCCTTTAGTCCCAGTTGGTGCCACCAACCGGGACCAAAGGCCTCTTTTCACACCCCAAAGGGCGGGAAGCGGCGGCCTTTGGTCCTGGTTGGTGGCACCAAGCGGGGGCATTGGTCCCGGTTTGTGCCACGAACCGGGACCAATGCCCCCTTTAGTCCCGGTTGCTGGCACCAACCGGGACCAATTCTTTTTTGCTTTTAGTTTTAGAAAAATTATGAACTTTCTGTTAGTGCCATTAGTTTTCAAATTTGAAAACACTTTTTTTGTTTTTTTTCTTTGTTGCTTTATTTATTTTATTTTGTTTCTACTTACAACAAAATACTTATTGTAGCTATTTTTTCTAGTTTTTTTGTTTTGTTTTCTGCATTATTTATTTTCTTTTGTTTTTTGCTTTATTTTTTAATTCTTTTTGCTTTTAGTTTTAGAAAAAATATAAACTTTCTGTTAGTGCCATTAGTTTATAATTTGAAAACACTTTTTTATTTTTATTTTTGTTTTCTTTGTTGCTTTATTTATTTTATTTTGTTTCTATTTACAAAAAAAATACTTATTGTTGCTATTTTTATTTTTTTCCAGATTTTTTGTTTTCTTTTCTGCATTATTTATTTTCTTTTTTTATTTATTTTTTATTTCTTTTTGCTTTTAGGTCAGCAAAATTATAAACTTTATGTTAGTGCCATTAGTTTTAGAAAATTATAAAATTTCTGTTAGTGCCATTAGTTTTCAAATTTGAATAGTTAAAATTTGAATTCTTTGAAATTTGTGTGAATCACAAGTTTGTGATTAACTTTACTAAAAAATGAACATAGATGCACCTATAGAGAAAATTTGACCTAAATTCATAGTTTTCAAATGAACTCTAAAAAAGTTGGCATAGCATACTCGTGTGTTACAAAGTTGGCATGGTATCATCATAATAGTTGCGGGAGAAAGTCTTCACTTTTTCTTTGCTTGTGTCATTTGCTTATTGCGCCGTAACCATGGATAATCTTCATCGTTTGTCAGGATGCTTGGGTCAGCCTGGACATTGAAGGGAGGAATTTCATGAAACTTTTCATAATCTTCAGACATGTCTGTCTTGCCCTCCACTCCCAGGATGTCCCTTGTTCCTGAAAGAACTATGTGGCACTTTGTCTCATCATATGATGTATTCGCTTCCTTATATTTTCTTTTTCTCGGTTTGGTAGACATGTCCTTCACATAGATAACCTGTGCCACATCATTGGCTCAGACGAACGGTTCATCAGTGTACCCAAGATTTTTCAGATCCACTGTTGTCATTCTGTACTGTGGGTCTACCTGTAGCCCGCCTCCTGACAGATTGACCAATTTGCACTTAAACAAAGGGACCTTAAAATCATGTCCGTAGTCAAGTTCCCATATGTCCACTATGTAACCATAATATGTGTCCTTTCCGCTCTCGGTTGCTGCATCAAAGCGGACATCGCTGTTTTGGTTGGTGCTCTTTTGATCTTGGGCGATCGTGTAAAATGTATTCCCATTTATCTCGTATCCTTTGTAAGTCAATACAGTCAAAGATGGTCCCCTGGACAACAAGTACAGCTCATCACAAACAGTGTTGTCACCTCTGAGACGTGTTTCCAACCAACTGCTGAAAGTCCTGATGTGTTCACATGTAATCCAGTCGCCGCACTGCTCCGGGTGTTTCGAGCGTAGACTGTTCTTGTGTTCATCGACATACGGGGTCACCAAGGTAGAGTTCTGTAGAGCTGTGTAGTGTGCTTGAGACCAAGAATATCCGCCCCTGCATGTTATTGAGTCACTTTCAAGAGTGCCTTTTCCAGTCAGTCTCCCCTCATACCACGATTTAGGGAGACCTATCTTCTTAAGGCCAAGAATGAAGTCAACACAAAACCCGATAACATCCGCTGTTTGATGGCCCATGGAGATGCTTCCTTCTGGCCTAGCACGGTTATGGAAATATTTCTTTAGGACTCCCATGATCCTCTCAAAGGGGAACATATTGTGTACAAATATGGGCCCCAAAATAACAATCTCGTCGACTAGATGAACTAGGACGTGCGTCATGATATTGAAGAAGGATGGTGGGAACACCAGCTCGAAACTGACAAGACATTGCGCCACATCACTCCTTAGCCTTGGTACGATTTCTGGATCGATCACCTTCTGAGAGATTGCATTGAGGAATGCACATAGCTTCACAATGGCTAATCGGACGTTTTCCGGTAGAAGCCCCCTCAATGCAACCGGAAGCAGTTGCGTCATAATCACGTGGCAGTCATGAGACTTTAGGTTCTGAAACTTTTTCTCTGGCATATTTATTATACCCTTTACATTCAACGAGAAGCCAGTCGTGACCTTCATACTGAGCAGGCATTCAAAGAAGATTTCTTTCTCTTCTTTCGTAAGAGCGTAGCTGGCAGGACCTTTATACTACTTTGGAGGCATGCCGTCTTTTTCGTGCAAACGTTGCATGTCCTCCCGTGCCTTAGGTGTATCTTTTGTCTTCCCGTACACGTCCAAGTAGCCTAGCAGGTTCACGCAAAGGTTCTTCGTCACGTGCATGACATCGATTGAAGAGCGGACCTCTAGGTCTTTCCAGTAGGGTAGGTCCCAAAATATGGATTTCTTCCACATGGGTGCGTATCCCTCGGCGTCATTCGGAACAGCTAGTCCGCCAGGACCCTTTCCAAAGATTACGTGTAAATAATTGACCATAGCAAGTACGTGATCACCGGTACGCATGGCGGGCTTCTTCCGCTGATCTGTCTCGCCTTTGAAATGCTTGCCTTTCTTTCGACATTGATGGTTGGTCGAAAGAAATCGATGATGGCCCAGGTACACATTCTTCCTGCATTTGTCCAGGTATATACTTTCAGTGTCATCTAAACAGTGCATGCATGCGTGGTATCCTTTCTTTGTCTGTCCTGAAAGGTTACTGAGAGTGGGCCAATCATTGATGGTCACGAACAGCAACGCCTTTAGGTTAAATTCCTCCTGTTCGTGATCATCCCACGTACGTACACCGTTTCCATTCCACAGCTGTAAAAGTTCTTCAACTAATGGCCTTAGGTACACATCAATGTCGTTGTCGGGTTGGTTAGGGCCTTGGATGAGAACTGGCATCATAATGGACTTCCGCTTCATGCACATCCAAGGAGGAAGGTTATACATACACAGAGTCACGGG
The DNA here is from genome assembly GCF_018294505.1 of Triticum aestivum. NCBI lineage: Eukaryota > Viridiplantae > Streptophyta > Magnoliopsida > Poales > Poaceae > Triticum > Triticum aestivum. Next base: position 507,229,132 of record NC_057806.1, on the reverse strand, counting down.
CCAGGTGCTGTGATTGCTGCTCTACTCCCCGAAAGGATTAATGCCATCAGCGCTTAAAGCAAACCATCCGTTCCTTGGGTCCTTTGCAAACTCATCCCAATACTTTCTCTCGATTTTTCTCCACTGCGACCCGTCAGCGGGTGCTCTCAACTTCCCGTCTTTCTTATGGTCCTCACTGTGCCATCGCATAAACTTGGCATGCTCTTCGTTTCTGAACAGACGTTTCAACCGTGGTATTATAGGAGCATACCACATCACCTTCGCAGGAACCCTCTTCCTGGGGGGCTCGCCGTCAACATCACCAGGGTCATCTCGTCTGATCTTATACCGCAATGCACCGCATACCGGGCATGCGTTCAAATCCTTGTATGCACCGCGGTAGAGGATGCAGTCATTAGGGCATGCATGTATCTTCTCCACCTCCAATCCTAGAGGGCATACGACCTTCTTTGTTGCGTATGTACTGTCGGGCAATTCATTATCCTTTGGAAGCTTCTTCTTCAATATTTTCAGTAGCTTCTCAAATCCTTTGTCAGGCACAACATTCTCTGCCTTCCATTGCATCAATTCCAGTATGATACCGAGCTTTGTGTTGCCATCTTCGCAATTGGGGTACAACCCTTTTTTGTCATCCTCTAACATGTGATCGAACTTCAGCTTCTCCTTTTGACTTTCGCATTGCGTCCTTGCATCGACAATGACCCGGCGGAGATCATCATCATCGGGCACATCGTCTGGTTCCTCTTGATCTTCAGCAGCCTCACCTGTTGCAGCATCATTGGGCACATTGTCTGGTTCCTCTTGATCTTCACCAGCTCCCCCCGTTGCAGCATCACCATATTCAGGGGGCACATAGTTGTCTTCGTACTCTTCTTCTTCGCAGTCTTCCATCATAACCCCTATTTCTCTGTGCCTCGTCCAAACATTATAGTGTGGCATGAAACCCTTGTAAAGCAGGTGGGAGTGAAGGATTTTCTGGTTAGAGTAAGACCTCGTATTCCCACATTCAGTGCATGGATAACACATAAAACCATTCTGCTTGTTTGCCTCAGCCGCATCGAGAAACTCATGCACGCCCTTAATGTACGCGGAGGTGTGTCTGTCACCGTACATCCATTGCCGGTTCATCTACGTGCATTATATATAATTAAGTGCCCAAATTAATAGAAGTTCATCATCACATTAAAACCAAAGTACATACATAGTTCTCATCTAACAACATATAGCTCTCCAGGGCATCTAATTAATTAAACCATACATTGAAACTATGTAAAACATTTCAATGAGAAAACAAATGCGATCATAATCGCAACCAAGGTAACAATTGATCCAATGGCATAATGATACCAAGCCTCGGTATGAATGGCATATTTTCTAATCTTTCTAATCTTCAAGCGCATTGCATCCATCTTGATCTTGTGATCATCGATGACATCTGCAACATGCAACTCCAATATCATCTTCTCCTCCTCAATTTTTTTTATTTTTTCCTTCAACAAATTGTTTTCTTCTTCAACTAAATTTAACAATAGGGTCGGTTGGAATTCCCGATTCACATACATCCTACATAAATAAAATCTATGTCACATTGGTCGGCATAATTTTCATAAACAATAAATGAACCAATAGTTATAAAGATAATATATTTACCACATCCGAATCATAGACAGGACGAGGGCCGACGGGGGCGGATACCAAAACCATCGCACTATATAAGATGCAATAATAAAAGTAAGAAAAAAATACAAGTATCTATGTAAACATACAAGTAAGAATATTTTTTCCTTTCAGAAAGAAGATAAGAACAAGAGGCTCACCACGGTGGTGCCAGCGATGAGCTCGGCGCGGGTGATCGACGGCGGTGAAGACGGGGACGGGGCGTGACAGACCGCTAAACCTAGACAAATATTGAGGAAAATGGAGCTTGGAGGTCAAGCTTGGAGAGGAGAAAGCTTAAGTAGTGTGGCTCGGGCATTCCATCAAACACCTTCTGTGCATAGGAGGTGAGCTAGAGCACCACCAAGCCCTCTCCCCCTCGGCCAGAAAAAGCAGATCAGTGTGCTCTGCTCTTACGCGAGGGGTATATATAGGCACCTCATTGGTCCCGGTTGGTGGCATGAACCGGGACTAAAGGGGAGCCTTTGTTCCCGGTTCAAGCCACCAACCGGGACCAATGGTGGTGGTCCAGGAGCGAGGCCCATTGGTCCCGGTTTGTCCCACCAACCGGGACCAATGGCCCACGTGGCCCGGCCGGCCCCCGGGGCTCACGAACCGGGTCCAATGCCCACATGGGTCCCAATTCTAGACTGAACCGGGACTAATGGGCTGACCCGGCCTGGACCGTTGCCCCCTTTTCTACTAGTGACGGTGCTCCTCCTCCGGCGACCTCCTCCCTCCTCTCCTCCTCTCGGTGCTCCTCCTTCCTCTCCTGCTCACGGTCCTCCTCCTCCTCTCCGGCGACCTCCTCCTCCCTCCTCTCCTAATCCTCACAGTCTCTCCACCCTCCTCTCCTCCTCACGGTCTCTCCTCCCTCGTCCTCTACTTCCGGCCACATGTGGAGCTTCCCTGGCACAAAGAACGTACCAGATCTAGATCGAGAATGAAATTTGAAAAAAATTCAGGCAAAAGAAACGAGCAAAAAAACAAGCCAAAAAATGAGCCAAATCTAGATCCAGGTCCAAATTCAAAATTCAAAAATAGCAATGGCGCATGGTGGGGGTTAGACGGTGCGCCACTACTATTTTCCCACCTTCAAAATTAAAAAAAAAGATCAAAAAAACAAGTTACCAGTGGCGCACCTGTAGCAATAGTAATGGCGCACTACAAGGTGCGCCACTGTTATCTATAATACTAATGATGCACCAGAGGTGCGCCATTAGTATTTGTTACTAGTGGCATGGTAATAGTGGCGCACCTATAGTGTGCCATTAATGGCAAAAATAGGTGCGCCACTAACAGTCCTTTTTCTAGTAGTGTACGTCCGAACGGAAACGTGTTCCCTGAATTGACTGTGTGGGATGTACATAAGAACTCAAACATATTTCTTGGATTGACTATGTGTGATATACATACGAACGGAAATGTTTTTCTAGGATTCACCGTGTGGGATGTACATACCTACGGAAATGATTTTCTCGGATTACCGTGTGCGATGTACATACCTATGGAAATGATTGGGTTCCGATGCCTTGCCTGATCGCACATGGCCCTAGCCTGGGTCCAAGGAGGGCCTATCCCCGATGATTTCTAGGTCGTGTGGGAAGGACACCCTATCGCACACAGTCACTTGGCGACGGTTCCAAATGCCATCGCGGAAAGGGGTTAAAACTGTTTGTTAGGACCGACGCGTACCGGTGATAGATTATGGAGAATCATATAACCGGAAGTCAAGCAACACTCAGACTGAACTCAAGCAAAGGGTATAGGCTAGGTAGAAATGATCTTGCTCAATAATGAGAAGGTATTCATAAGCAATACCTACACCATTTTTCTTCTGGAAACAGAATTGAGAACAACGAGGTGGTGAAACAAAGGGCAATTATTGTTGCACAAGGGTTCATGCAGGTACCAAACTATTCTCTAGAGGTGGAATCTCTTTCCAATTACTTATATCATTAGAAGTACAAAATCATCTATCTCTGAAGTTGATAGATGTAGTGATAACATATCCATGTGGATCACTAGATTCAGACATATATGGTTGATTCCCAATGGAACCTCACTTCTGAATCGAAATGCAATACGCAACATACATTGTGTAAAATCAGTAAGTCACCATAAGACTTATTGTTGTGGGTACATATGATACAAGCGATGTAGTTAGATCCTTATACACAAGGATTACACCTACAATGATGATTTCCATGTTTGTGTGTCAGCAATGACAACACATTTAATCATCTAAATGACGAAGTTTAAAATGATGGATTTGGTAAAAAAATACCGCTCGTTACAACAACTTGAGCACCTTCATTCATACATTATGGTATACTATGTTGTTTATATCCAAAATATATTGGAGAAACTCATTGTGGACAAATCTTATCCATCCATAACTCTCATGGTAGTTTATTCTCTAGACGTAGAGGAAGATCTATTTAGACCAAGAGATGATGGAAATGAGATATTAATTGGGACTCAACGTTCCATAATGGCATTGGATCCACCAAATACTTTGGTTGGTACTCAAGAATATCTTTCGATATCTACAAGTCATCAAACATCTTGTCCTGGTTTTTCAATTTCATAGAAACATGAACAATTATATCTTTGGATACATCGATCAGATCCCTACTATGTCAGATTGTAGACAAGCTTAGTGTTCCTCCTAGGTGTAGTAGCCCTCTCATGAGAAGTCTTCGAAACAGACCTCATGGCTACATCCACCAACCATTATCTCAACGATAGTGTTTCTTGTGTTGCCCGGATACGAACACGTTAGAAATAAGCAATATCACTATATTGCATATCTTGCAAGTCAAATCATGCGACGGATTTGTTCATCGGGTTTCTACCAAGTTCTATGTTCCAGAAATGGGTTCATGGAATTGGTAGGTGACGGCTTCGAATTTTGCAAGAATCAGGGGGAGTATCTACTTGAATTGTTCCTGTTCAATGCATCATACTATACTCTTTTTCCCTTCATGAGTTTACTTTCCAGGTTCTCATAAAGGTTTTTAATGAGGTAATATCAACATGAGATCACATGTCATACATTCAGTTTTCCCCACCAGGGTTTTTAGGAAAGTATATACGACATATTATTGTCCTCTAAATTCTATGAATATACTTCATATTGAGTTAATGAAGGCAATAATCATTATATGTTGGATCATTTTCTCTTTATTTTCCCACTGGGTTTGAAGGATTTTTACCACCATAGCCTGCACTACTCCCCACAATTTTCCTACAGGGTTTTTGGAGGAGACTTAACCAAATATGATGGATCCTTATGCAGTCAAGCGGTTATTAGGCAGAATGTTAAGAATAATAACCCATGTAGTTATTAGGGGATAATCCCCGCTCTTTGCCACTTGTGCAGTTCCGCATGGCTAGCAACCGTCATGACAATTACAGCTTGGAGAGACGCCTCCAGTGAACCGTCGCCTCCCTCGGAGGCAGCCGTTCCATTGTATATAAGCTTCAATCATAAATAAATAATACACAGTTGATTCATTTGTTGTCTCTCTCGTTTGTCTCTCTATTACACATCAACACATTTAAAAGATACAGATCCCATCTAATCACTTTCATTATATTTGAGCTAGGTTGCTCATATTTCTCCATTATTGACAACACTTGTGTTGTCATCTTATCTTATGCAAAAGGTTTAAACATGATGAGTAATGGAAATGTGGAACTCATATATAAATAACTTGCCAAAATTTGCCACACTTCTAGTGAACTAGAAAAAAACAAATTCATAACTTTGATAAATGGTGAACAGTACATGCATTGTTCGTTATTAAAAATTCACAAAATTTTCATTTTTGTGTAGCTCACATGTTAACGTATTTCATCGTGAAACATTATACACTTGTGGAATGCATCCATATGAGCATATGTAGAAAAACCTATGATTTTTTTCAAACTTCGAACTATGGTTTTTGATATTTTTAAAATGCAAGCTCCCAAATGTCTCACTCGCAAAACCTATCAAGATAAACAAGAATGAAATTGCTAAATTAGCAATAATGAGCAACCTTCCAAAAAGTGCTACAATTTTGGGAAAATGTAACCCACTCATATGCACATAAGTGCATTTCCACCCAAAAGCAAGTTTGAACAAGTTCCCCAAAAAAGGAAAACTCTATAAAATAATGGTAAAAATAATTCATTTGAGCACATGGTTAGCACACACATGCACAATACAATACAATACAAACTCATACAACACAATTCATTATAACATTCATATATCAGAACATCAAATACTTAAGTGGCTTTATTTCACTCTTTATGAATATTGGCCCCAACGCCTACTAGTTCCCAGCTAGCAACTTTGCATCAGTTATCATTTTGTCCTTTTTCCTCCGCCTTCTTGCCAAGCTCCAATATCATTTTGGCAGCTGCAGAGCACCTCCCATCATGTGGGGTCGGACGAGGATCGCCAGTGATGCACATCTCAAAATCAGGGCATTTCAAACATACTTCGCCAACGTGCATTCCTGAAAAGATAGGAGATTGACTGGTGAATAAGTGCTCAAAAAACAATCTATGAGTATGGAATTGTAGTTCTTGGTTATTGCTAGGTGGAGACCTATTCAGTTCTTGACAAGTGGAATGCAATGAAGTGAGTAGAGGTGAACTCTTATAGACCGTTAAATGGCGTGACACATGTCTTTGGTAACTAAGGGCCGGACCGTGATGTTGAATAAACCTAACACCTGAATAGGGCATAGACAAGTGGTTTATAGATCTGACCACTTGAAGTTTTTTCCCAAGCATGCTAAGCATAGTACACCATGTATGCTAACAGTTCAATGCATGATACTAAGGGGACACTAAAGGGATTGGATTCAATAAACGCTAATCAGGAAGTATCGTGGCACAAGACCCATTTGTATGGAATTCTTTATTATTGTGCCTATATGGTCCATGAACCCAATGCTTGTCCATTTGGAAAATTAAAGAGATAAGAGTAAATGTATTTACACATACCATTTTCTAGTGAAGGTACTATGTGTATCTAGGGGCCATTCAATCACAATCACAACAGATCTCATCAAGCTCCTGCATTGATAAATGTCAAAGATACAGATTGCATTTAAAAAATTAATGTATCCATTCAGCACAAGGTTTCTTACCTTGCATTTATCGCGTTGGGCAAGTCCCTCCTTCAAGTTCAATCCCATCCTGTTAGTGCTCTTGGTTTTCCCATCATCGCTTGAGAAAGTTAGACTGGCAACTTTCATTCTATTTGAGCTAGGTTCCTTATATTTCTCCATTATTAACAACACTTCTATTGTCATCTTCTCTTGTGCATAAGGTTTAAACATGATGAGTAATGGAAATTTGGAACTCATATAGAAATAACTTGCCAAATTTTTCCACACTTCTAATGGATGGTTTGTCCACGGTTTAAAATGAGGTACACGAGTTTAAAACAACACTTTGGGAAATGTATGGCTCCCAGCAAAACATGCCCACAATGTTTGCCACAAAACAATGATAATTCTACAAGTGATTATCAATCTAACGATGTTTAGATGTGGAAAATAGTAGAATACCAGTCTTAATTTTCTAAATGTCCATATCACATTGAGCAATTCTGTCTTGAAGTGTGAATTCTTTACGAAGCTGAAACAATGAGGGGACGAATTCACATCAGATTCTCAACTAGAACAAAATATAAGAAAAACAAGCATAATTTTTTTACTGAAACAAAAGAGAAGACATATAACATATAATAGAATCCCGTATTTTCTGAATCACTAGCATGGAATCACGAAACTGGTCATTGCTATTCTCAGCGACGCCGCCTTCAATGAAATTAAGAACACATAGGTTAAAGAAGTTGGAGGACCAACAACCAATAATAGGGAAAACAAGTTGTCTTGCAATCGCAACCTGACTTAGGCACTTCCATGATTTGGTGATCCAAGGTAGCATCCTTCCTTACAGCATCAACAAGTGGTGCCTGATACAACAAACCATTTATTCAAATGCCCTACATCTATGTTACTCACAATAATATAGAGTGCATAGGAAAACAAAAATGAAGGAAAAGTGCAACAACCAGCACGACAACCTATAGATATACATGGTGGCTAAACTAAGTGAGTGCGCAAATCCTCTAATCGTACTCCCCATGCGCTGTGCTATGCCCAAGTGCCCACAACTCCTGCTACTAACCATGGCAAAAAAAACACTGCCATGTATAGTAAATGAAAATAAAATCATTATGACATGTTGTGCAACACTCCCCAATCCTATAATCTAATCATAAAATAATTCGAACACATAGTAATGTTACTAGTCTCGTTCATAATCATTATTATGCACTTCGGCGGTAGGCAAGGTCAACCAAACCAGCAACTATTTTGGTCTCTTGTGGTAAAGGGTTTCTCCGAATGTACATAGTAATAATATATAGGCTGTTACGCCTGATGCATAGGATGAGAAATTGATTCTCTCGCGGTATCAAGCAAGGTGATGCAACATCTCCTTATCTTTGTCTTCTATGTGCTGAAGGCTTATCTAGTTTATTAATGTTTTTAGGCCCCAAATTTCTTGCTAAAGGAAATAGAGTGGGGATCCGTGCACCATGGACATCTCACTTTTTATTCGCTGATGATTGTATTGTTTTTACTCAGGCATCAGGAAGCAACAAGACTAATGAAATTCTGGAAGCCTACAAAATAGGATCAGGTCAGTTGGTGAATCCAGCAAAATCTACTCTCTTCTTCATCAGAAATTATTCGGCAGAAGCTGAAACCGAAGTTACCCAATGTCTCAATATTGAGAGAGAAGCCCTGGAGGAAAAATATTTAGGACTGCCAACTGCTATTGGCAGATCTATCTGCGGGAGCCTTTGAAAAAATATGTTCAAGAATTCAGAACCTTGTTATATGCATGGTGTGAAAGAAGTTATAGGTGCAGCTGGCAGAGAAATCCTCATCAAAGCAGTGGCACAATCAGTGCCCACATTCTCAATGAGCTGTTTTCCGCTATCAAAGACAATTTGTAAAAAGATTACCTCAAGCAAATTACATTGGAAGAAATGGTCAGATATAGCTCATACGAAGACAGGAGGATGTATGGGCTTCAGGGACTTACACTTATTAATTCAACATTGCAATGCTTGGGATACAAGGTTGGAGATTAATGACAAAACATGATTCCTTGTGTGCCCACACTCTTCGTGGAAGGTACTATGATGATGGCACTTTCATGGGTGCTAAGAAGAAACGCAATAACTCTCACACATGGAAAACTATTTTGAAGGGCAAATAAGTTATAGAAAAAAGGCCTAATTAAAAGGATTGGGGATGGCAGTACAACAAAAATCTGGAACAAAACTGGATCCCAGAGATTCTCGGATTTAAGCCAATATTTAGGAAGCCAGAGGCCACAGGAGTTATGGTTCAGGACATTTTACCTCCGGAAGGATTGTCTTGGGACAAACAAGCATTAGAGCTCAATTTCCTATCAGCAGACGCGAGAGCTATTATAAAAAATCCTTTGGGAACATTGCAAGAGGATACTTGGGCTTGGAGCCTGGAAAGACATGGCCTGTATACGGTCAGATCAGCATAACGCTTACTGGCTTCACACTCACGAGTAGAGGAAAACTACAAAAATAACACGTCAAGGTCATCTCGAAATGATGAAAATCCAATATGGAGAAGACTGGAGGTTAAAAATCCCCCCAAAGGTAATTTTTTTTGGTGGCGTGTTACTAATAACTATATGCCTGTGCGTGCAAACTTCTTTTTAAAAGACACATGGACTCTCAAATCACATCCCTTAAGTGTGGTGCTCGTGATGAAACTTCTTATCATATTTTGGTGAAATGTACTTTCGCTTCCCTGTTTTGGCAATCCTTCAAAGAGATGTTTAACATCAATCTCCCAAATTTCCACCCTCTTACATGGTGTCCAGATTTATTAGATGAAGCGACTTGCCAGACTGAAGATTGCGGTCTCATTTTTTGTGGTATGTGGGCTATCTTGACTGCTAGGAATGGAAGGCGACATGTTGAAAACCCAATGAACCTAAGACAAACATGTAGATTGGCTAAAGAAACAGCATGCGACCTAATCTGTGCCACAAGTGTTCCAAGTGCGAAGATGTCAATTTTCAGGTGCATAAATGGGCTCTCCCTCCAGCTGGTTATGTTAAAATTAATGTTGATGCATGTTTCTTTTTAGAGAACCAGCATGGGCTACAGGAGTGGTGATCAGAGGTGAACAAGGCCAGGTTATTGCAGCTGCTTGCAAATGGTATGATTATGTACCAGATAGCATTACAGCTGAAGCTTTTGCTTATTGAAATGCAGTTGTATTGGCTAATAAGCTGAAGCTGGAAAATGATCTAATGGAGACTGATAACCTGGAGCTGGTGGCGTTGAGGAACTCTAGAACAAGGAACCGATCGTCAATCCTACCAGTTCTTCAGATTTAAGAGCTTAGTGGGAGTTGTTGTTCTTTTGTACTGAACCATGTAAAAAAGGAGGCAAATATGGCTGCGCATCATCTGGCCAAACTTGCTTCTTCCAGTATTGTTGGTTGTATTTGGATGCACAATGTACCAGATGCTGTACTCCCATGTATTCAGCATGATTGTCATGCTGTTGCCTAATTTAATATTAAGTTCTTGATTCACAAAAAACAAGGGTGAGAAAATGATGGTTAACCAGGTAAAGACGGTAGTAATCAAGTAGGATTTTCTAGTAATAAGTGCATGTGCACGTTCGTGAGGAACGATGCAAATTGGAATTCACATGTAGTAGTTACACGTACATGTGACTTTCCAAACTAACTAGTATTACCATAAAATGTGAAGATGGTATAGTAATGGTCTATAACTCTTTACAGCTAGCCTAATATTACTACCATATAGGTTTCTATTTGATATATTTGTGGTAGTATAAAGATGGCTTATGATGGTCGAAAAAAATTAGAGTAGAGGTTTTTTCTGTTAACAAAGAAGGGGAAAAGAAGGTAAGAGCTTTAGCAAAGCAACTTATACTGGGATATTATCTAATATAGGTCCTATTAAGCAAGAGCCACGAATTCTATGGGCATCACTTTCAGTCAATATGTATCATACGACGATGGTCTTATTTTATAAACTAAGTAGTGATTGATCAAAAGGAATGTAACCTAAAATCATAATACTATCTAGTAGGTAAAAGCAAACCTGCTAATCAACTCTTCTAGAGACATTTCCACAAGGTTGCCTTTCATGGTTTGGACATACTCCAGAATGAACACCTTGGTAGTGTCCTTTCTTTACTTAATGAATATGCCAACTTTTCGTCGAGAACACGGAAGTTTGAGCGCTCCATACCTGTTGAAAAATAGAAAATGCACATACAGTTAAAAAATCAAGTTCATAAATTACACTCTTTGCACTATTATATTTAAAGAACCAAATAAATAGAGTTCTCTAGCAAACAAACAGTTCATGTGCAAGGAAAATTAACCATTATAGTGTCCCAAGTATTTTCCTTGACTAGCAGAGCACTTGTACACAACCAAGAAATGTGAGAGGTACATTTTTGGGTACATTCAGGACCGTTCTTGCTTTCTATGTATAAAGCAAATGTAAAACACAAACACAAACTCATTTTTTTCTGGATTGTTTAGCAGTTCTAATTTAGGACAGTTGCAACAATAACTCTAGTTTACAAAATTACCATCAACTCTGATCCACGTCCTTCTCCTGGTTTTGGTCAGTATATTTAAGGCATGAAAAATTCTGGTTGGTAACACTAATAGTCATCTAATCCAAGCAAGGAAACTATAGACATGTTTCTGTAGACACAAAGACTGCATGCCTATCTCTTGATGCTCTAGGATGAAAATTAATAAAACTAACAGTTTTATATCTTATAGAGCCAACACCTTGTCGTCTAAAAAAGGGAAACAGCAGACATAGATACATACAATTACGGGAAGTAATGGTAAAATCTGACCTGTTCTATGCTCCACCTCTGAAAATGCTAGTTTCTGAAACATATATGGTCCAGCCAAAGCTGAATTACCAGCTTCTGTATCAATTTCCTTCTCTATGGTTGACCAGATACCCTCAGTATTAGCACTACACTCCATCAAACATCTTTTTCTTGTTGGGTCGAGAAGAAGCACGGCAACTTTTGATATTGGCCACAATGCCATGTCTGGAGAATCTTTGCTTGCATCCAGTCCCCGGGCGATCTCACAAGCCTGCATTGCCGCTCTGTCAAAAATAGATGAGCTCACATGCTTCCCAGACTTGTTTTGCTGCTTGTGGTAGTGCGTGAGCATATCTTCTCCAATAAAAGGTGAAGCACACACAAGAAACAGTTTGGCATCAGCAAACAGAAGGTATGGAAACATCATGCTGTGGTAGTAATTGTACGGAATGATAGCCGTATGAATCTGCAAAACCACAAGCCGGTGTGACAGATTAGCAGATAATCAGTTTTTTGTTATGTATGTAAAGAGGAACAATATTTTGGATGTATTAAAGAAGAAACATAATAATTATTTTGGAATATACATAAATAAAATGTGACAAGCATTGCATGAATACAACAGGAAACTGGACTAATACAATTGCAAAGGTAAATTGATAGGGGGAAATGTAAGCATGACCTAGCAATGTCTGCAATCCAACAAAGCATGCTAGCTTCAGGTGGTACCAGATGCTATGATGCGTCGCAAGGCCGTCACTACACTTCCAGCCATCCTCGGACGCGGCACACATTTGCCACCGTCAACCACGAGGGGAGACCACGCCGCCACCGCCGGCATTTTCCCATCGCATATATAGAGTGATCTACCATCGGTTCTTGATGATAAGCCACGCAAAGAATTTGCATTTGGGTGGTGCCCAATTGATACAAACAGGAGGGGACATGGTGGTGGGTATGGCCCCTCGAATTGTACCTTGTATGCGGAGGCCGCCGAGTACACCCCGTTGGTGGTGAGGGTCCAAGTAATAGCATCGGGGACATCCTCCTGAAGCTGGACAAGCTCAAGCTTGGCCCATAAGGTGTAGAACTGCTGGATATGGATGATGGAGAGCCCGTTCGACATGTCGATCCTGGCAATCCAAGCAAGGTCTTGCAGAGCTTCTCACACCGTTGAATTATTCCTTTTTGAGATGATGAAAATGGAGGGGGCGATGTCTTTCGGCTTCCACCCATTGAGCCACGGTGAGTGCCAGAAATTGGCCGTGGAACCATTTCCAATAGTGATGGTGCTGGCAGCGTGGACGAGACCCAGATGAACATGGATTTTTAGAGCACTTGCACCCAGGCCCTGCTATCCTAGCTGTCCAATATCGCTTTAAGATCCGTGCGACACAACTAACTTTCTATATGAAATTTTTCTCTTTTTTGTTTCTCCCACATAGAAGATATCTTGAAGTTCAAACCTATGCAGCGTGGCAAAACTTTCTAACTAGAATATAGGATAAATCTTTCAGAATTTTTTGCCCGACATAAATACTAAAAATATGATTTTTTTAATCAAACAATACGTATTTTGTATATTTATATTTGACAAAAAAATCAGAAAGATTTATCCTAGATTCTACATAGAAAGCTTTGCCACGCTACATAGGTTTGAACTTCAAGATATGTTCAATGTGAGAGAAACAAAAAAGAGAAATGTATTTGCATGGATCTTAAAGCAGGAAATGGATGGCTAGATAGATAAGGCCTAGGTGCATGTGCTCTAATATATATTTTCGAGACCCAGATTGACCCAAGCTCTGTGAGGCTACTTCCAGGCAAACCATGCCCATCTCAGGCACAGTGCTCTAGCAAATTTACGGAGGTCTACATACAAGTCCTAGCCCACCAAGGCTTTTCGGACGAGGCTCCTTCCAATTAAGGGCCGTCCTGCCTGGCGCAGCCATGAAACGCCCCTGATGACAGTATCTCAGCGGGGAGGAAGCGCGCGTGGCCGGGAAGCTTTACAGAAACAAGATCGATGCCAGGACAACGGATCGGAGCCACAAGGCTTTTCTCCAAGCTTGTCGGCACGCCAAAACTGTAACGAAATCTACTACCCCAAAGGCCCAAACCCACATCGGCACAGCACGCGCCATTCCCAATCGAAATCAAAAACCCACCCGGCGGCCTAGCTATAGGCATATGCATGTTGTGGAGGGAGTCGTCTCACCTGCTGTGCAACGGCGGTCTGCTTCTCGGGCGCCATATAGGGCCGCTCCAGGCCCTGCGGCAGCGCGGGCTTCACCAGGCGCTCCACCAGCAGCCCCACCGCCTCCTCCATCGATCTGCTTCGACCGCTCCTCTTCTGTCGCTGCACAGTACAGCCGACTCGAATGCCCGGCCTCCACCGATTCGATCTCTAGGGTTTGGTCTTGGTGGTTGGTGGCTGCTCGGCGTTTCGGTGGGCTGGGGGTTTTGTATGGGGAGAGAGATCGAAAGAGGGAGGGAGGGAACTCGGTGGAGGCGGAAAATTGAATGGGGGCGGGATTTGTCTTGAAGACGAATTGTGCGTGGATGGATTCCGTTACGGGTCTTGAAGAAATATACAGGAGTTTTTTTTAGGAAAAAGAGTAGCAAGTAAAACATAAAAGGCAATGCATGAGTGATTTTCTGTAACAAATCCTACTTTTTTTGGCACGTGGTAAAGCCATTGTTGAAAAAAAAAAAGAAAATAAGGATGCTGTCAAAACCCAATTTGTTGAAACTAAGGAAGATGGAAATAATGTGAAACACATAACTACAGGTAAGAGCAAATCCAAACCACCGCCCAAACCAAAATTTAATGATTTTACTCAAAAGTTGTGGTCCAACCCAGTGACCAACATCCGAGGCAAGTATAAATAGAGTTATCAAATCCATCCCTATGTAAGCAATTGGGCAAAAGAAAAGAGCCATCAAATCCCCCCCCCTCTCGTAAGCAATCAGAAAAAAGTAAAGAGTCACCAAATCCCCAGAGAGAGAGAGAGAGAGAGAGGGAGGGAGGGACAGAGAGTACGAACGCGATGGTGATGCCGCCAGACAGAACGTGAGTGTTACTGCTACAAGAAGGGACCACTATTGCTACTGGACAAGTGAGAACCACGCACAGTTAGTTTTCACCTCCTCTCCCTCATGTGGAAACGACACCCTCATCCTCCTCGCCGCCACCTGCTCCACCCCTACGTCGCCGCCTTACTCTACTACCATGTGTCATGTCCAATTTGGAAAGGAGGGTGTAAAGTTATAGCCAAGGAAGATGGTCATGTGGATAGATGGGAGCCCTAGAGAGAGAGAGAGGGGGGGAGAGAAAGAGAGAGAGGGAGTGTGTGTGAGAGCGAGCGAGTGGGAACTCGATGGTGATGCCGCAAGAGAGAATGTGAGTGTTATTTCTACAAGAAGGGACCACTGGTGCTGGACAAGGGAGAACCACACATGGTTAGTTTCACCTCCTCTCCCTCATGTGAGAGCGACACCCTCATCCGCCTTGCAACCACCTGCTCTGCGCCCCTATGTCGCCACCTTACTCTACTACCACGTGTTGTGTCCGATTTGGAAAGGAGGGTGTCAAGTTGTGTCCAAGGAAGATAGTCGTGTGGATAGACGGCGCCCCAGGGAGGTCGAGGAAGATGAGTGCGTGGGAAGATGGGGCGTCAGGGAGGCCGAGGAAGATGACTATTTGGATAGATGATGGCATTGTGGAACTTGAGGAAGATGGTGGTGTGGATAGATGGGGCGCCAGGGAGGTTGAGGAAGATGGCGGTGTGGATAGATTGGGGCGTCGAGGATGTCGAATATAAGATGGTGGTGTGGATAGATGGGGTTGGTAGGAGGTCGAGGAAGACGTGGGCGTGGAAACATTGTGGTGCCGAGGAGGTCGAGAAAGACGTGGGTGTGGGAACATGTGTGCTCCAAACTAGTGACCAATATTCGAGGCAAAAATAAACAGAGTTATCAAATCCCAGCCTCTAGTAAGCAATTGGGCAAAAGTAAAGAGCAATCATACCCCCCCTCTAGTAAGCCATCAGAAAAAAGTATAGAGTCACCAAATCCCTCCCTTTTGGTAAGAAATCACGAGGACTGGATGGAGAGTCACAAAAAAACCCTCTACTCGTTCCTTACCATGTGGCTATGGAGAGGGAGAGAGAGAGAGAGGATAGAGGGGGGAGAGAGGAGGGAGAGGAGAGACAGGGGGAGGGAGAGGGGGATGGAGGGAGAGAGGGGTGGGAAGAGAGAGTAGAAACTCGATGGTGATGTCGCTAGACAGAACATGAGTGTTATTGCTACCTGCTGCTACTACTGGACAAGGGAGAACCACACGCGGTTAGTCTTCACCTCCTCTCCCTCATGTGGGAACGACACCCTCGTTCTCCACGCCACCACCTGCTCTGCACCCCTACGTCTGCCGCCTTACTCTACTACCACGTGTCGTGTCCAATTTGGAAAGGAGGGTGTGAAAAGTTGTGGCCAAGGAAGATGGTCACGTGGATAGATGAGAGCCCTAAGGGGAGAGAGGGAGAGGTAAGAATAGAGACAAGGGAGGGAGGGAGAGATAGAGAGAGAGTGAGAGGGAGGGAGGGAGAGTGAGGAAGAGAGAGAGTAGGAACTCGATGGTGATGCTGCTAGATAGAACATGAGTGTTATTGCTAGAAGAAGGGACCACTACTGCTGCTGGACAAGTTAGAACCACACATGATTAGGTTTCACCTCCTGTCCCTCATATGGGAACAAATCCCTCATCCTCTGTGCCACCACCTGCTCTGCACTCCTATGTTACCATGTTACTCTACTACAACATGTCGTGTGTGATTTGGAAAGGCGGGTGTGAAGTTGTGGCCAAGGAGGATGGTCGTGTGGATAGATGGGTGCGCCAGGGAGGTCGGGGAAGATGAGGGTGTGGAAAGATGGGTATTGGAGAGATTTAGGAAGATGGCGGCTTGGATAGATTAGGGTGTCACATATGTTGAGGAAGATGGTGGTATGGATAGAACGATTACATGACCACGCAGTTTGAGCACAATAAATTTTTTTGCTGGAGAACTTAAAGAACACTCTATTTTTCTTGATGCTATCGCGAAAAAACTTGATCATGTTAGTGGAGAGGTTGTTAATCTTCAATCTTAGTTTTCTAACACTGAAAAATTGCTAGGAAAAATTTCCAATGCACAAGCCACTACTAGAAAAAGGCATGCTAGTGGCGCACCGAATTTGCCTTCTAATGGCGCACTACCGGTGCGCCACTGGTATCACGCCATTAGAATTAAATTCTAATGGCGCACCACCGGTGCGCCATTAGTATCTGGTGTTCTAATGGCGCACCACATAGTGCGCCATTAGTATAGCCTCCAGTGTGCCATATGTACCCATGTGCTTTGGCATTCTAATGGCGCACCAGCAGTTAATGCGCCATTAGTGTGATGATCACAGTGCGCCATTAGTGTCTTGTGTGGTGCGCCATTAGTATGAATATTAGATTTTATTTTTTTTTGTTTTTCTGATTTTTGCACAGGTTACAAAATATATTATTGGACAGAATATAGACAGCAGCACACAGCAACATCAGATTCATCGAATACAATAGAAGATTAGTCTCCGAATACAATTCATCATATTAGTCTCCGAATTCAAAAGACCGAACAAAGATAAAACATTACAAGTCTCAAGACCGCGAGTATCGAGTTTGTCGGAAGTAATACTAATCCTAACAAGTCCTACTAATCATCATCATACAACTTCTACTCGTTATTCATAACAAGTCATACGATCATCATCTTGATAGTCTTTGAACCAAACATACTTAATTGTTCTTATCACATGATCATCAGTATTTGGCAGGACCTAAATACCCTATTTAAGCTAAAATAGCATAAAACAATATAGACCCTGACTCTCTATTATGGAGAATGGAGAACATCCTGTCTTCAATTCTTGCGCTTCGCTTCCTTTTGCTTCCAAGAAGCTCCTTACGACTGTCCATACATTTTTTCCATCCTTTGATTTTCATGTCTCCACTTCTTTTAGAAATCTCATATGGACAGTTGAGATTCGTAGGACGACCTGGCTGTATGTTCAAAACATTAACACTACCTTTCAGATACATCATATGAGGCACACAATTCTCTAGGATTATCTGTTGAAAAACATAGTAATAACTTCATAGTTAGCAATGATGTACTAGTTTTAGAAGTATGCAAAAGATGCACGAATGTCGTAATAGTAAAAATCTTACCAGGGTATCTCCATGGTAGTTACCGTAGTTGAACACATGCACTAGTGGCACGTATTTACCATAATGTTGAGGAGTTTGATTGTAGATATTGTAATTCTCAATGTCAGTACAAAATCCAACCAAATGATTTTTCTCCTTGTAAGTTGTTAATTCGGAGCCATCGGTGTAGTGGGTTTTGTCTACCATCTCCAGCACATTCTTTGAACAATAAAAATAAGCTGTCAATGGAAATAAGCTGTCAACTATTTTGAAATAAACAATATAAATTAGCTAATAACTATGTTTGAGAAACTCACATAGCGGTAGAACTGGAGGCGTATCAACAAGGACCCGAATGTCCATATTGTCTTGGTTGATGTCAGGATTACCAAGATCCATGGTGATAAGCATACCCTCATCAAAACCATACATCTTGTAAAATGCTTTCCAATTTTTGCAACCAAAATGGGTTACGCTCTCAGAATTATATATATTTACTTCAAAGTCCACATCGTGATGAGTCCTTAGGTGAATTTTCTTTGTTTCAGAAATTTCATGGTCTTCAAAATCCATCCTCTCCAAGACATAGCGTCTTGCATGGCATGGGATAAGCTATACTCGAATTGTAAAAGATGAAAATTACACATTGAAATAGTTGAAGTCATGCTTAATTATGAAAATAACAGTTGTCGTCGTTGTGTACCGTTTCAACTTCGAAGGTCTCCTCGAGCTTAATGCTGAAGCGCCGATCATCGTCTAGGTGAGGCATGTCGCACAGACCTCGATCGTCGTGGCACCAGTCGCACTCCGCCGGGAGACTTTCGTCGTCCGATGATGATGACGACATATCCTACGTTCATAGTTCAAAACTACATCATTTGGGGTTTGTCGACACCGAGGCACCCTAAAAGCCTAAGCTTTCATCATTTAGGGTTTGTCGACACGGAGGCACCCTAAAAGCCTAAGCGTACATCATTTAGGTTCTCATCGACACCGAGGCATCCGGGGCAGCCAAGTTAAGTTTTCATCATTTAGAGTTTATCGATGCCGAGGCACCCTAGGTTGGGCCTAATCACTTGGCACTAATCACTTGGCTCTATTGCCATGTATGTTGGGTTTATCATCTAGGGTTTATCGATGCTAAGGAGAATTCTAAGTTGGGCCTAATAACTTGGCTCTATTGCCACCTATGGTTTAATGCAGCAAGAATGGCAGGGCAGTTGATCCTACTTAACTAAGTACTAAGATACCCGGGCCCATGCATTAGTCGCAAGTACCCCATATGTCCTATTTTTAGCAAAGTCATGCTAAAATTCACAGAAAATTTTAGCATGACCTTTGCTGAAAATAGGACATATGGAGTACCCGAATTTGCCAGAACGGAAGTTAATCGACATTCCGGCAAACTCAAGGGCCTCTCGGGGTACCTGCAAAATCATCACGACACAAAGGGCCTCAAGCAGCAGCGGCGTCTCCCAGGACCCCATTTTTTTGCTAAATTTCTTTGAGCAACAATCAGAGCAGAAAATTCAGCATATTTCTTTGAGCAACAGTTCTACAGCAGCCCATCTTTGATCATCATCTTTGCATCTCTTTCTCAATGTGATCAGTAATGTAGACATATACATGATCTAGTTTAGCAGCAGGTTGCAAATACTTAACTGTCTAGAACATCACAGCATGCACAGTAATAAGAATAATGTAAATATAACAACACATATTCACTGGGTGCCAATAAGCCAAAATATAAAAAAGAGGCATACAAGAGACCCATCGAAGAAAACACATGACTAATGTTGTACAAAGACCAGTGACATAAACAAAGCACAGCTGATGTGGTGCTAAACTGGGTATACCCTCCCAGTCCCAGTGTCCAGATTTATAATGCCATGTCTTATGGCTGACAGACACTGCTTCAGGCACATAGTATACTTGATCCTGCACGTCGAACCATATACGTACTATCTTACATGACAAATCAGCATAGAGAGCATTGCCCAACCAAAACAAACAAATAAAAACATGGTAGCAATACATATAGTGAGAATTGCCATCTACCAGTCCTATGTGACTGAACCAAACATGCACAGCTTTCTTGCGCCATCATCATTTTTTTTTGAATTTTCATCATCAACTAATTAACACCCTCTATGACGGTGCATTAGCATAGGCATAAGCTGCACTACAACTTGTTCATGCCGCCTCTTTGAACTATAAAACTCTGCACTAGTACTTTGGCATGGTGTCAGACTTTGTACATAAGTACATGACCCGTATGAGGAGTAGTTATCTCGATTGTGCAGTCACGAACATACAGAGCATTGCATGATTAAGACAACTAAATAAAAACATGGTAGAAAAACATATAGATAGAATTGCCATCCACCAGTCCCATGTCACTGAACATATATATGATGCACTTGCCTTAACACATATCTCCAGAAGGGACCTGAATCGAGCAACAACCAGCCTAGGGGGAGGAGGGGAAGGGGGGAGAGGTGAGGAATCACCTGTGGGATAACGGCAGGCTGCCGTAGGAGGGCGCCGACGCGTCGAGGAGGAGGCGGCGCATCGAGGAGGAGGCGCGTCGAGGAGGAGGCGGCGCATCGAGGAGGAGGCGGCGTGTCGACCTTGCCACCCACCTTGGAGCCGGAACCCTAGGGCATGCAAGCGCGGCGGACGGAGGGGACAGAGGGGGCGGCGCTCGCGGGGGAGGCGGGGCTCGGGGGAGGCGGTGCTCGAGGGGGAGGAAGGGGAGAGGAAGGCGGCGGGGGCGCGTGGGCGGCTGCAGCGGATGGAGGTGGGGGAAGGCGGGGGCGCATGGGCCGCTGCGGCGGCGGTGGATGGCGGTGGTCGATCGAGGGGAATCTAGCGAGGAAGGGAGGGAGGACACAGTGCGAGGGCAGTAGGTGGAGTGGGGGAGGGTTCTAATGGCGCACCACCCCCTCGTGCACCATAAGTACGACTATTCTAATGGCGCACCACCCCTCGGTGCGCCATTAGAATTTTGTTTTAATCTAGCCCACTAGCCCTATCTACAACCTAACCCTATCTACAATAGAAGCCCCCCACTAGCCCGACTGGTCAGCACGCAACACACACTAGGAGGTCCTGGGTTCGATTCCCAGGCTCCCCAATATTTTTTATGCATTTTAAATGTTGTTTGATATTTATTTGTGTTTAAATATGTTCAAACTTGTTTAAATCATAACAGTAATATTTTTTTATAAAAATAGTAATAATTTTTTAAAAAATATGTTCAAATTTGTTACTTGAAAATATCATCATCGGCGACGGTGGAACGGGGGAGGGTGCGGGGGGTGCCCGTTGGCGGCGGTGGAGCGGGGGAGGGTGCGGGGGGCCGGGTGCTCGTCGGCGGCGGTGGAGCGGGGGAGGGTTGCGGTGAGTCATCGGCGGCTGTGGAGCTAGCGGGGGAGGGTGCGGGTGGGATCAAGATGGAGGGGGATCGAGATCAAGATGGAGGGGGGAATCGAGATCGATATGGAGATCGAGATCAAGTGTCCTCATGAATTCAAAAAGTGCCCATGAAATTTAAAAATATTCATGATATCAAAAAGTGCCCATGAAATACAATCGAGAAATGAAGACTACGATTTAAATACAGTCGATCTTAGCTAGCTATCTGTTCACAATCTTCTTGCCCTTCTTTTTCGCAAATGGAGTTCTTCTGTGGAACGGACGTCCTTTAGGTAGGGTGGTCCTGCTTCTTCTTGTGGTGTGTGCTGCTACTTCATCGTCGTTGTCATGTTCGATCTTCGGGTCGCCGTACTTGTCGAAGTCTTGCTCATTGGCTACTCCATCCATTTCGATGATCTTCCTTTTGCCTCTCCTCACGACAACACGACTGGGCTTTGACGGGTCGGTAATGAAGAAGCATTGGTCCACTTGGGAAGCCAGTACCCATGGCTCATTTTTCGCGGTGACGTTTGCGCCCGCGGTCTTGGATTTGGCTTCGGGTATAACCATGGTGGTGAAATACCGGTCTTCTTTTAGGACGCTCTTGGCCCATCTGACACAGAACATCGGGACCTTCTCTCCAGCGTAGCTCAGCTCCCAGATCTCCTCGATCCTTCCGTAGTATTTGTCCTTGTCATTACCGGTGTAGGATTCCATCGTTACCCCGGAGTTCTGATAACCATCGCTCTTCATGTCCTTGTCCTCGGTGTAGAATGTGTAGCCGTTGATATCGTACGCCTCATAGGTCATCAGGTTGTGCTCGGTGCCCTGTGACAAGGCGAATATGAGTTGTTCTTCCGCGGAAGAATCTTCATGTAAAGGGTACGACAGAAGCTTCTGCTTGAACCAACGCGTGAAACATGAGTTGTGCTCTTTGAGTATATCTCCGTCCGTCCTCTGTTGGCCTCGGTCATTGTACGTCTTCTCAATAAAGGTTTTGTGCTCTACCACCCAAGGATCGACCACGTCTATGTGTTGTAGCGCGACTAGGTTTGCTCTTTCAAAGTCGGCAAGTCGACCCTCGATGTCAACATGCATTTCGCGGCGACCCTCACGATGACCCCATCCAGCGAGCCTGCCGAGGTGCCTGTTGACGGGCATACCAATGGGGTTCTCGATGCCTAGATAATTCGTGCAGTAGGAGATGCACTCTTTGGTCAAAAAGCCCCTGGCTATACTTCCCTCTAGACGTGACATGTTGCGAACGTATCCTTTGATGACACCATTCATCCTTTCGAACGGCATCATGCTGTGCAGGAACGTCGGCCCGAGTTGGATGATATCCTCCACGATATGGACCAGGAGATGCACCATAACGTCGAAGAATGCGGGCGGGAAGTACATCTCAAGCTCGCATAGTATCACCACGATCTCTTCCTGTAGCCTTCTGAGTTGCCTCACGCCAATCGACTTCCGAGAGAGGACGTCGAAAAAGTTGCATAGGCCAAATAGCATTTCACGGACGTGCGCGTCCATGATCCCACAGATTGCAACTGGAAGTATCTGCGTCATCAGCACGTGACAGTCGTGAGACTTCATCCCGCTGAACTTCTGCTTCGCTGGGTCTAGGTATCTGCTTATCTTCCCCGCGTAACCGTAAGGAAGTTTTACTCCTAGGAGGCAGGTGAAAAACTGCTCGATCTCCTCCTGACTTAGAGTGAAGCACGCGGGAGGGTAGTCATTTCCGGTCTTCTTGGCCTTTTTGCCTTTGCGACGACTTTCTGTGTCCTGCTTCGCCTCATCATCATCATCATCATCATTAGCGTGAAGCTCCTCCCTGATGCCCATTGATTTCAAGTCTGCCCTTTCTTTCGGCCCATCTTTGGTCCTCTCTGGCATGTTGAGCAGGGTACCAAGCAGACTCTCGCACACGTTCTTCGTGATATGCATGACATCAAGGCGGTGAGGCACACGGTGGATCTTCCAGTACGGCAAGTCCCAGAAAACAGACCTTGTTTTCCATACCTTCAGCAGCGGCTCTGGCGCCTTTCACTTCTTTCCCGGCTCTGGCGCCTTTTGCTTCTTTCCTGGCAGTGGGCAGTCTTTCCAATTTTTCAACAGCTTGTCTATTTCCTCGCCGCGCCTTTTGCTTCTTTCCCAGCTATGTGTGCTTCTCTGGCTGCCAAACGGATTGACTCCATCGGTGCTCGCGCCCAGCACGATGTTCCTTGGATCCTTCCCAAATTCTGGGTATTCGAAGTTCAACGCTTGCCACTGGCTCGCATCCTTAGGGTGACTCAGCATCTTGTCTTTTTTATTTATCTCCGGATCATTTCCGTCATCTTCCCGCTTCTTCTCCTCCCTATCCGCGTGCCAACGCATGAGCTTTGCTACCTTAGGGTCCGCGCAATACCGCTGTAGACGAGGAGTGATCGGAAAGTACCGCACCGATTTTCGAGGAGCTTTCTTCCTCTTCTTGTATCGAGTGATGCCGCACACCAGACATATGGTAGACTCCGCATGCTCGTCCCGATAAATGATACAATTGTTCATGCACACATGGTATTTCACGTGCGGTAAATCCAGAGGACACACGATTTTCTTCGCCTCCTCGAAACTGGTCGGGCACTTGTTCCCCTTGGGAAGACGTTCGTGCCAGAATGACATGTTCTCGTCGAAGCATGCGTCAGTCATTTTGTGTTTTACCTTCATCTCCAGAGCCATGAGCGTTACCTTCAGGCGGGTATCCTCGGGCCTGCATCCTTCATACAATGGAGTAACCGCGTCTATCTCTAGTTGATCCAGCTTGGCTTTCTCTCAGGCGGCAGCTCTTGCGTTATCCGTCTGCTTGAGAAGCAGCTCTTGAATATGATGGTCCTGCACCCAGCCTCCATCGTTGTCTGCTCCGGCATCTTCATCTTCATGATCATGCCCTTCATCTTGATCTTCCTCATCATCATGTACGACATCTTCTACATGATGACTGTGTACAACATCACCGTCGTGATCATGTCCTGGAGATTCTTCGTCTTCTCGCCCGCCCTCGCTACGGTGGTACTTGTCTTGTTGCCCTTCCTCATTTCTTGCCCGGCCCCCATGGGCGACTTCATAGTCATCTTCATCACCTTGCCACCGATAGCCATCCATGAAACCACGCAAGAGCAGGTGGTCCCGCACCTGCCCGGAATCCGGGTCCGCAATAAGGCTCTTCAGCTTGCATCTTCGACACGGACATCTTATCCCCGTCTCGTTCTTTTGAAGCATCTCGGCCTTCGCAGATCTCAAAAACCTATTCACGATGCCTTCAGTCATCGTGCGGACCATGGTCGCCTGCGGGGTAGAGCAAAACGATATTTTAGAACCAAGAAAAAATTTGGCATGACCTTCCCTAAAAATAGGACCAAAAAGAATGCATAGTGCCAAAATTCTCGCCGAAATGGAAATGAATCAAAACATTCCGGCAAAATATTGGCAACTATCGCATTTCAAATACCGGTACCTTCAAACACAAACATATATGCAACACCACAAACACATGCAATACCACAAACACATGCAATACCACAAACATACATAGATCTAGCTAGGCCACAAAAAGTGCATGTGCACGTTGTTGGAGCGAGCTAGGGAGAAAAAAGTAGATCTACATCATGAAGATAGATTTCCCCTTACTTACCTATCAAAAAAAGGTAATTTCACCACTTAATTTTGATAAATCTATGGTGGAAATGAGGCGAGGAGGAGGAGATGGACGAAAGCTTGGAGAAGGAGGTGGAGGGAATGAAGTGGGAAAGTGAGTGGGTAGGTGTGGGGCTGTCCAAAATATCTTGTTGGGGTCCCAGGTTATTAATGGTGCACCACCAGCAAATGCGCCATTAGTAACCCTAGTTACTAATGGCGCACCTGCAGGTGGTGCGCCATTAGTAGTTTTGCAAAAAAGTAAAAAAAATATATAGTAATGGCGCACCGTGTAATAGTGCGCCATTACTAGTTTAAACTAGTAATGGCGCACTGTGAAACGATGCGCCATTAGTAGTTTTGCAAAAAAAAAAGAATAATTTTTTTACAGTAATGGCGCACTGTCTGCTTGGTGCGCCATTACTACTTAGAACTAGTAATGGCGCACTTCTATCTGATGCGCCATTAGTATGTTTGGAAACATGGAAAAAATAATAATTTAATACTAGTGGCGCACCCTGTTTCTGGTGCGCCATTAGTGTCTTCCACACTAATGGTGCATCACCAACCGGTGCGCCATTAGTATATAGTAGTGGCGCACTACTTCCATGGTGCGCCATTAGTATCAATCCTATCTATAGCCCTTTTCCTAGTAGTGAGCTACACTAGTGAATCAAATGGCAGCAAAGCCAGAATCCTTACGGCGTAATAATGATGAAGAGATTAAAATGATTGGTGTTTCTTCTATTGATTCCTTGCTAAGTAATGTTAAACTTGATGATAAGGGTACTGAAGAAAAGTAAACTTTTGTTAGAAGGCGTCCTCATGATTCGGAAGGTGAAAAACTTGATGAAATTTTTTGCTAAAAGTGGGTTTGGCGAGGTAAAAACTTTAACTAGTGATGTGCCCACTCTCTTGGATTACAAAGATTTTCATTATGATATTTGCTCTTTGATTGAGTGTATTTCTTTGTTGCATTCCATGTTAAATTTACCCAACGCCTATGAATAAAATATAGCTTTTACTGAACATATTGTAGAACAATGATGAAAGCTTTATAAGAAAAGTTAGAATTAGAGATTTCAATTCCATGAAAACTATAAGATGAATGGGAACCCACCATTCGAGTCAAGATTAAGAATTATAAATGCAATGATTTATGTGATTTGGGTGCTAGTGTTTCCACAATTCTGAAATCTTTATGTGATGTGCTAGGTTTTTCAAATATGGAATAATGTTCTCTTAATTTGCACTTGGCGGATTCAACTATTAAAAACCCTTTGGGTAGAATTAATGATGTTCTTATTCTTGCAAGTAGGAACTATGTTCCCGTTGATTTTATTGTACTTGACATAGATTGCAATCTGTCTTGCCCTATCATACTTGGTAGACCGTTTTTACGAACTATAAGTGTCGTTATTGATATGAAAGAAGGGAATATTAAGTTTCAGTTTCTGTTAAAGAAGGGATGGAACACTTCCCTAGAAATAGAATTAAGCCACCATATGAGTCAATCATGAGGGACACCTATGGAACTAAGACCAAAGAAACAACACTTGAAACTATGCATTATGCCTAGCTAGAGGGGCGTAAAACAATAGCACTAGTTGGGAGGCAACCCAATAGTTATCTTTTATTTTTTTTATTTTTTTTCTATTTTCAATAAATATACAATTATCATACTGTTATGATTGTGTTTTAGTGTTTTAATTAGTGTTTGTGCCAAGTAAAGCCTTTGGGATGATTTGGGTGATAGTTCCTTTGATTCTGTGCATTAATAGAAACTCTTGTGTCCAGTAGTAGAATTATTAAAAATCGGTGGAGCGACGAAAAATTCTGATTTTATATGCACGATTAATATGCAAATTCCCACGTTGTACTAATTATTCAGAATTTTTGGAGTTATAGAAGTATGCTTAAAGTTCAGATGACTACAGATTGTTCTGTTTTCGTTGCACTTTGTGCTTATTTTGATGAATCTATGGATTGTATCGGGGGGGGGGGGTATAAGCCATGGTAAAGTTAGAATACTTTAGGTATATGTAACACCCCGATAGATCAGCTACAGTAATCCCCTTCTAATGATGCCTTGTCATCATTGTTACTGTTGCTAATATCACTTTGATTTAAATCCGGTTCAAATTTCAAATTCAAATTAAAGTCCAAAACTCAAAGTTTTCAAACATGAAAGCTAAAATGTTCAAAGTGTGGCAAATAATCCCTGGATATTTGTCATGTTGGAACCAACCACTTTTGGATTCCCAAATTGCCCCTAGGGATTTATTTAGTGGCCCAACAACATCTTAATGAACTTTTTAAATTAGAACAGGATTCTAAACTCTTCAAATTAACCTCGAACATTTTATGGCAGTGTCAAAAGTTGCAATACAAATTATGAGCCAAGTTTCATATTTTTGCATAATCTTTTGATAGCCTAAATAAGTACACACCGTGCCATTTATGAGAAAACCGAATACATAAAGGCAAAAATAAAAATAGGGAGAAGGCCCCCTGGCCTAACAGGGCCAATCGGCCCAGCTGTCCTCCCGAACCAGGCCCGCCCACCTCTCCCTGCTTCCCCCATAACCCCCCACTACCCAACCGTAAACCCTAGCCCACTCCCCCTCCCCACGAACCCCACTCACTCCTCCCTCCCCCCCATCGCGTGATCTGGATCGGGCGAGTGCCCCGATCCCATCGCCCCCATCGGCCCCGTCTCGACCCTGCCGCCTCTCCTCGGCGACCGCGCCGCCCCACTCCTCGACACCGTCACCCACCCTCGGCAACGCCTCTCCTCGCCGCTGACGCCTCGCCCTGTCACCGACCCCAAGGCCGCCGGATCGAGCCGCGCCCCACCGCCTGGACACCGCCGCCCCAAGTCGCCGCCACACGACGTCGATGCCCTCCACGCCGCCGCTCATCGCTTGCGACCTCGTCTCCCCGAGCCCATTGTCGTCCCCTACGCTCTGCTGTGAGCCCCCCCCCCCCCCCGCTGATTCCCCCTCCAACTCCCTCGTCTCTGTCGTCGTAGGTGGCCACGCGTGCCATTGTCGTCTTTGCGTATATGATTAGTGTACGATTAAATCGAGGGCGTCACAGTATAATGCAATAACAAAATATGAATGGGTTTACAATAGTACTTAAACTGGTGATTTGCTTTATTATACTAATGGATCTCGCGAGGTTTTGTTAAGTTTTGTGTGATTAAAGTTTTCATGTTTTGGGTGAGATCACGATGGATGAAGGAATAAGGAGTGTCCAGAGCCTAAGCTTAGGGATGCCCAAGGCACCCCAAGGTAATATTCAAGGACCACCAAGCAACTAAGCTTGGGGATGCCCCGGAAGGCATCCCCTCTCTCTTCTAACGACCATCGATAATTTTATTCGGACCTATATTTTTATTCGTCACATATCATGAGTTTTGCTTGGAATGTCTTGTATTATATGAGTCTTTGCTTTGTTTATTATTTAGTTTGTCACAATCATCCTTGCTGAACACACTTGTTTGAGAGAGACACACACATATCATGATTTGCTAGAATACTCTATGTGCTTCACTTAAATCCCATGAGCTAGGCAGTTGCTCTAGTACTTCACTTACATATATTTGAGCACGGAGGTGGTTACATTTTCAGGAAATAAACTCTTTTGCTTCAATTATATTATTTAGAGATTTGATAAATTTTGAAGAAATATGCTCTCATGCTTCACTTATGTTATTTTGAGAGTTAGTAAATTTTAAAGAAATATGCTCTCTTGCTTCACTTATATCATTTTGAGAGTTGATTTTTTAAGAAATATTTATGCTCTCGTGCTTCAATTAGATCTTTCTGAGAGTTAAGAATAGTCATGGTAATTTGCATGAGATATGAATTAGGTCCCAAAGTGATATACATTGAAGGGGGATATAATAAAAACTTTCATGAAGGTCATTGGATATTATAAACTTGATTCCTTGCAATAGTTTTGCGATATGGAGATAGTAATATGTGATTTATGTTGATGAATAATTATGCTTTAGTAAGAATATTGGTGTTAAGGTTTTGATTCCCTATGCATGCACGTAAAGTCAATACTTATGCAATGAAATTATATACTACTTGTGGTGCATTATTCTGTGTTTAATTACGTTCAATGCTCGTTTATGACCATTTTCGTTTTTTGGTTGGTCACTTCTCAATCTATTTGCTAGCCTTCAGTTGTACTAAGCGGGAATATTGCATGTGCATGAAGGAAATATGCCCTAGAGGCAATAATAAAGTTGTTATTTATATTTCCTTATATCATGATAAATGTTTATTATTCATGCTAGAATTGTATTAACCGAAAACTTAGTACATGTGTGAATACATAGACAAACAGAGCGTCACTAGTTTGCCTCTACTTAACTAGCTCGTTGAATCAATGATGGTTATGTTTCCTAACCATAGACATGATTTGTCATTTGATTAACGGGATCACATCATTAGAGAATGATGCGATTGACTTGACCCATCTGTTAGCTTAGTACGATGATCGTTTAGTTTGTTGCTATTGCTTTCTTCATGACTTATACATGTTCCTATGACTATGAGATTATGCAACTCCCGAGTACCGAAGGAACACTTTGTGTGCTACCAAACGTCACAACATAACTGGGTGATTATAAAGGTGCTCTACAGGTGTCTCCGATGGTACTTGTTGAGTTGGCATAGATAGAGATTAGGATTTGTCACTCCGATTGTCGTAGAGGTACCTCTCGGCCCTCTCGGTAATCACATCACTATAAGCCTTGCAAGCATTGTGACTAATGAGTTAGTTGCGGGATGATGCATTACAGAACGAGTAAAGAGACTTTCTAGTAACGAGATTGAACTAGGTATACGGATACCGACGATCGGATCAAGGGCTAGTAACATACTGATGACAAAGGGAACAACGTATGTTGTTGTGCGGTTTGACCGATAAAGATCTTCGTTGAATATGTAGGAACCAATATGAGCATCCAGGTTCTGCTATTGGTTATTGACCGGAGACGAGTCTCGGTCATGTCTACATAGTTCTCGAACCCGTAGGATCCGCACGCTTAAAGTTCGGTGACGATCGATATTATGAGTTTATGTGTTTTGATGTACCGAAGGTAGTTCGGAGTCCCGGATGTGATCACAGACATGATGAGGAGACTCGAAATGGTTTAGACATAAAGATTGATGTAATGGACAGCTATATTCAGACATCGGAAGTGTTCCGGATGGTTTTGGAGAAAACCGGAGTGCCGGAGGGGTTACCAGAACCCCCCGGGGAAGTATTGGGCCTTAGTGGGCCTGAGGGGAGAGAGAGGGCAGCAGCCCAGGAGGTGGCGTGCCCCCTCCCACGAGGAGTCCAAATTGGACTAGGGGAAGGGCGCGTGGCCCCTCTTTCCCTCTCCTTCTCCCTCTCCCTCTCTTTCCTCCCCCTTCCCCTTCCTAGTAGGACTAGGAAAGGATGAATCCTACTCCTACTAGGAGGAGGAATCTCCTCTCCTAGGGCACACAAAGGCCGGACATCCTCCCCCCTTGATCATTTATATACGGGTGCGGGGGCGGGGGCACCCAAAGACACACAAGTTGATTGTTCCAAGCCGTGTGCGGTGCGAAGCCCTGCGTGGGTAGCAACATCATCACCGTCATCATGCTGTCGCGCTGACGGAACTCTCCGCAAAGCTCTGATGGATCGGAGTTCATGGGACGTCATCGAGCTGAACGTGTGCTGAACTCGGAGGTGTCGTACGTTCGGTACTTGGATCTGTCGGATCGTGAAGACGTATGACTACATCAACTGCATTCTCATAACGCTTATTCTTATGGTCTACGAGGGTACGTGGACAATACTCTCCCCTCTTGTTGCTATGCATCACCATGATCTTGCGTGTGTGTAGGAATTTTTTTGAAATTACTACGTTTCCCAACAGTGGCATCAGAGCCAGGTTTATGCGTAGATGTCATATGCACAAGTAGAACACAAATGAGGAGTGGGCGTGGGTATATACATATTGCTTGCCGTCACTAGTTGATTCTTGATTCAGCCGCATTGTTGCATGAAGCGGCCTAGATCGACATGACGCTTACGCTTACGCGAGACTGGTTCTACCGACGTGCTCCGCACATAGGTGGCTAGTTGGTGTCTATTTCTCCAGCTTTAGTTGAATTGGATTCAATGAACAAGGTTCTTTCTGGAGATCAAAAAGCAATCACTATACCGCATTGTGGTTTTTGATGCGTAGGTAAGAATAGTTCTTGCTTAGCCCGTAGCAGCCATGTAAAACTTGCAACAACAAAGTAGAGGACGTCTAACTTGTTTTTGCAGGGCATGTTGTGATGTGATATGGTCAAGACATGATGATAAATTTTATTGTATGAGATGATCATGTTTTGTAACACAGTTATCGACAACTGGCAGGAGCCATATGGTTGTCGCTTTATTGTATAAAAAGCAATCATGATACGTCTCCAATGTATCTATAATTTTTGATTGTTCCATGCTATTATATTATCAACCTTGGATGTTTTATATGCATTAATATCCTATTTTATATGATTTTTGGGACTAACCTATTAACCTAGATCCCAGTGCCAGTTTCTGTTGTTTCCTTGTTTTAGAGTATCGCAGAAAAGGAAAATCAAATGGAGTCCAATTGACCTGAAACTTCACGGAACTTATTTTTGGAACGCAAGCAACCTGATAGACTTGGAGTTCACGTCAGTAAAGAAACAAGGGACCCACGAGGTAGGGGGCATGCCCACCCCCTAGGGCGCGCCCTCCACCCTCGTGGGCCCTCGTGGCTCCCCTGACGTACTTCTACCTCCTATATATACCCATATACCCTAAAACGATCGGGGAGCACAATAGATCGGGAGTTCTGTCGCCAGAAGCCTCCGTAGCCACCGAAAGCCAATCTAGACTCGTTCCGACACCCTGCCGGAGGGGGAATCCTTCTCCCGTGGCCATCTTCATCATCCCGGTGCACTCCATGACGAGGAGGGAGTAGTTCTCCCTCGGGGCTGAGGGTATGTACCAGTAGCTATGTGTTTGATCTCTATCTCTCTCGTGTTCTTGAGGTAGCACAATCTTGATGAATGACAAGCTTTGCTATTATAGTTGGATCTTATGATGTTTCTCCCCCCTCTACTCTCTTGTAATGAATTGAGTTTTCCCTTTGAAGTTATCTTATTGGATTGAGTCTTTAAAGATTTGAGAACACTTGATGTATGTCTTGCCATGCGTATCTGTGGTGACAATGGGATATCACGTGATTCACTTCATGTATGTTTTGGTGATCAACTTGCGGGTTCCACCCATGAACCTATGCATAGGGGTTGGCACACATTTTCGTCGTGATTCCCCGGTAGAAACTTTGAGGCTCTCTTTGAGGTTCTATGTGTTGGTTGAATAGATGAATCTGAGATTGTGTGATGCATATCGTATAATCATACACACGGATACTTGAGGTGACATTGGAGTATCTAGGTGACATTAGGGTTTTGGTTGATTTGTGTCTTAAGGTGTTATTCTAGTACGAACTCTAGGGTTGTTTGTGACACTTATAGGAATAGCCCAACGGATTGATTGGAAAGAATAACTTTGAGCTGGTTTCGTACCCTACCACCGTCTCTTCATTCATTCTCCGGTATTAGTGACTTTGGGGTGACTCTTTGTTGCATGTTGAGGGATAGTTATGTGATCCAATTATGTTATTATTGGTGAGAGAACTTGCACTATTGAAAGTATGAACCCTAGGCCTTGTTTCAACGCATTGCAATACCGTTTACGCTCACTTTTACCATTAGTTACCTTGCTGTTTTTATATTTTCAGATTACAAAAACCTTTATCTACCATCCATATACCACTTGTATCACCATATCTTTGCCGAACTAGTGCCCCTATACAATTTACCATTGTATTGGGTGTGTTGGGGACACAAGAGACTCTTTGTTATTTGGTTGCAGGGTTGCTTGAGAGAGACCATCTTCATCCCACGCCTCCTACAGATTGATAAACCTTAGGTCATCCACTTGAGGGAAATTTGCTACTTTCCTACAAACCTCTGCAGTTGGAGGCCCAACAACGTCTACAAGAAGAAGGTTGTGTAGTAGACATCAAGCTCTTTTCTGCCGCTTGAAGGTATATCTTTAGATCTTGTAATCGAGTCTTTTAGTTTCTTGTTTTATCACTTGTTTAGTTTATAAAAGAAAACTACAAAAAAATATGGAATTGAGTTTGCCTCATACGCTTCATCTTTTTAATATCTTTCGTGAGTATGATGGAAAGGAAAATTGTGCTCAAGTGCTAGAAGAAGAATGCATTAGAATGTTTGGTACTAAATATTTGAATGATGAGCATGACTGCAATGTTGTTAGTATTAATTCCTTGAATATCCATAGTACTAATGATGATTGCACTAGTTATGATGAAAATGTCTCCTATAAACATGTCAATTTTTGTGGAGTACATTGGGTTTGCAAGTACACACCAAATAGGGAAGATACATATTGCAAGAGGCATAAGCATTTAGAAACTAAATGGTTGCAAGAAAGGCTAGATGTTTGTGCTGAAAATTTAAATTTTCTTAGCCGTACTTGTGAACTTTGCAATGAACATGATCATTTCAGTACCCAATGCGAATTGTTTCATGATCGTTTGTGTCCAAAAATTGTGATGACTCGATTTCCCTTGCACATCATAATGAACTTAGTTTGCTCTTGGGTTATGAAGAAATATGAAACATATAACTAAGGATATTCCAAAATTTTCCCTTGATAGAGTTCTTGATTTTGATCTAGAAGAAATTTATATGTATTGCACGATGAATTGCATTGAAAATCCTTATATTGCCAATTACATAAAGAAAAGAAAGAAAATAGAAGATGAAGAGAACACTAATGAAAGGGAAGAGACTTCCACATATTCTCCTATTATTTCTTATGATGAATCAGGTAACGAGGAGGAGCCTCCTATTGAACCAATCTCATTAATAAGGAGCTCCAAAAAGAGGATTGAACCCACACATGATGTGGTGAAGAAGAAGAAAAGAAAAAGAAAGAGAGGTAAAAACATATCTCCCCAAATAATGCTAATCCTATTGCTATTGTGCCTCATGAAAATATAATTGTGGAAGATAATGATACTTCTTATGATACTGAAAATCTTTTTGGCACTTGCTTGGAAGAATATGATAATTGCTATACTATTGGTGTTATCCATACTATTAATGATGAGAGTGATTATGCTTATGGTATGAAAAGGACCAAGCTTGGGGATGATATGTTTGCTGAAGATGATGTTTTGAGAATATATTTGCTGCAATTAATTTTTGTTCCAAGCTTGGCGATGCTACGTTCAATAAAGATGATATTTTTAGTCTCCCAAGTTTTGAAATGCAAATTTATAATGATGATAGCGTGCCTCCTACCTATGATGATTATTGTGATGATACTTATGCTATGAAAAGTAGTGATTATATTTATAAAACTTTTCATGATTATGATTACCCCTTTTCTGAACATTACTCTTTTAATGTGGAAACAATTTATAGTATTCAAGTTTTTTATGATACTCCCACTATTCCGGATGAGAAGAATTTGGCTTATGTGGAGAGTAATAAAATTTTTATGCTTGTAGATCATGAAAAGAATGCCTTAGGTGCTGTTTATATTGTTGAATTCATTCATGATGCTACTGAAATTTTTTATGAGGGAGGAACATATGCTTGTTGGAATTGCAATAATATCAAGTTTCCTCTCTATGTGCTTAAAGTTTTGAAGTTATGCTTGTTTTACCTTCCTATGCAAGTTGATTCTTGTTCCCACAAGTTGTTTGATCAAAAAATCCCTATACATAGGAAGTGGATTAGACTTAAATGTGCTAGTCATATTCTTCATGATGCCCTCTTTATGTTACAATTCTTATCTTTTATGTGAGCATCATTGAAATCATCATGCCTAGCTAGGGGCGTTAAACGATAGCGCTTGTTGGGAGGCAACCCAACTTTATTTTTGATCCTTGCTTTTTGTTCCTGTTTAGTAATAAATAATTTATCTAGACTCTGTTATGGTTGTGTTTAATTAGTGTTTGTGCCAAGTAGAACCTTTGGGAAGACTTGGGGAAAGTCTTTGCGATCATGCTGTAAAAAAATAGAAACTTTAGCGCTCACGAGAATTGCTGCCAGTTTTTATTCGAGAGCGCTATTGAGTTAATTATTTTTGGAGATGATTAATAGAAGAATTACTCACGTCCATAAATTTATTTTAGAATTTTTGCGGTTCCAGAAGTATACGGTTGATCCAAATTACTACAGACTGTTCTTTTTTTGACGGATTCTGTTTTTTATGTGTTGTTTACTTATTTTAATGAATCTATGGCTAGTAAAAGAGTTTATAAGCAATAGAGAAGTTGGAATACAGTAGTTTTAACACCAATATGAATTTAGTATGAGTTCACAACAGTACCTAAGTGGTGTTTTATTTTCTTATACTAACGGAGCTTATGAGTTTTCTATTAAGTTTTGTGTTGTGAAGTTTTCAAGTTTTGGGTGAAGATTTGATGGACTATGGAATAAAGAGTGGCAAGATCCTAATCTTGGGGATGCCCAAGGCACCCCAAGCTAATATTCAAGGACAACCAAGAGCTTAAGCTTGGTGATGCCCCGGAAGGCATCCCCTCTTTCGTCTTTGTTCATCGGTAACTTTACTTGGAGCTATATTTTTATTCACCACATGATATGTGTTTTGCTTGGAGCGTCATTTTATTTTATAATGCTTTGCTTGCTGTTTGAATAAAATACCAAGATCTGAAATTATTAAATGTTATATAGTCTTCATATAGTTGCATAATTATTAGACTACTCATTGACCTTGACTTATATCTTTCGCAGTAGTTTGTTGTTGCTCTAGTGCTTCACTTATATCATTTTGAGAGTCTTTAGAACAGCATGGTAGTTTGCTTTGGTTATGAAACTAGTCCTAATATGATGGGCATCCAAGAGGGAGATAATAAAAACTTTCATATGAAGTGCATTGAATACTAAGAGAAGTTTGATAATTGATAATTGTTTTGAGATATGGAGATGGTGATATTAGAGTCATGCTAGTTGAGTAGTTGTTAATTTGAGAAATGCTTGTGTTGAAGTTTGTGATTCCCGTACCATGCACGTATGGTGAACCGTTATGTTAAGAAGTCAGAGCATGATGTATTTATTGATTGTCCTCCTTATGAGTGGAGGTCGGGGACGAGCGATGGTCTTTTCCTACCAATATATGCCCCTAGGAGGATGCTCTTAGTACATTGTTTCGATAACTAATAGATTTTTGCAATAAGTATGTGAGTTCTTTATGACTAATGTTGAGTCCATGGATTATACGCACTCTCACCCTTCCACCATTGCTAGCCTCTCTAGTACCATGCAACTTTTGCCGGTACCATAAACCCAACATATATCTTCCTCAAAACAACCACCATACCTACCTATTATGGCATTTCCATAGCCATTCAGAGATATATTGCCATGCAACTTTCCACCGTTCCGTTTACTATGACACGCTCCATCATTGTCATATTGCTTTGCATGATCATGTAGTTGACATTGTATTTGTGGCAAAGCCACTATTCATAATTCTTTCATACATGTCACTCATGCATCATTGCACATCCTGGTACACCGCCGGAGGCATTCATATAGAGTCATATCTTGTTCTAAGTATCGAGTTGTAATTCTTGAGTTGTAAGTAAATAAAAGTGTGATGATCATCATTATTAGAGCATTGTCCCAGTGAGGAAAGGATGATGGAGACTATGATTCCCCCACAAGTCAGGATGAGACTCCGTACTAAAAAAAGAGAAAAAAGATGCCATAAAAAAAGAGAGAAGCCCAAATAAAAAAATGAGAGAAAAAGAGAGAAGGGATAATGCTACTATTCTTTTACCACACTTGTGCTTCAAAGTAGCACCATGATCTTCATAATAGAGAGTCTCCTATGTTATCACTTTCTTATACTAGTGGTAATTATTCATTATAGAACTTGGCATGTATATTCCAATGATGGGTTTCCTCAAAACGCCCTAGGTCTTCGTGAGCAAGCGAGCTGGATGCACACCCATGAGTTTCTTTTTTGAGCTTTCATATACTTATAGCTCTAGTGCATCCGTTGCATGGCAATCCCTACTCACGCACATTGATATCTATTGATGGGAATCTCCATAGCCCGTTGATATGCCTAGTTGATGTGAGACTATCTTCTCCTTTTTGTCTTCTCCCACAACCACCATTCTATTCCACCTATAGTGCTATGTCCATGGCTCACGCTCATGTATTGCGTGAAGATTGAAAAAGTTTAAGAACATCAAAAGTATGAAACAATTGCTTGGCTTGTCATCGGGGTTGTGAATAATTTAAATACTTTGTGTGGTGAAGATGGAGCATAGCCAGACTATATGATTTTGTAGGGATAGCTTTCTTTAGCCATGGTATTTTGAGGAGACATGATTGCTTAGTTAGTATGCTTGAAGTATTATTATTTTTATGTCAATATTAAACTTATAACTTGAATCTTATGGATCTGAATATTCTTGCCACAATAAAGAGAATTACATGGATAAATATGTTAGGCAGCATTACACATCAAAAATTCTGTTTTTATCATTTACCTACTCGAGGACGAGCAGGAATTAAGCTTGGGGATGCTGATACGTCTCCAACGTATCTATAATTTTTGATTGTTCCATGCTATTATATTATCAACCTTGGATATTTTATATGCATTAATATGCTATTTTATATGATTTTTTGGACTAACCTATTAACCTAGAGCCCAGTGCCAGTTTCTGTTTTTTTCCTTGTTTTAGAGTATCGCAGAAAACGAAAATCAAACAGAGTCCAATTGACCTGAAACTTCACGGAACTTATTTTTCAAACGGAAGCAACCTGATAGACTTGGAGTGCACGTCACTAAAGAAACGAGGGAGCCACGAGGTAGGGGGCGCGCCCACCCCCCTAGGGCGCGCCCTCCACCCTCGTGGGCCCCTCGTGGCTCCCCTGACGTACTTCTTCCTCCTATATATACCCATATACCCTAAAACGACCGAGGAGCACAATAGATCCGGAGTTCCACTGCTAGAAGCCTCCGTAGCCACCGAAAGCCAATCTAGACCCGTTCCAGCACCCTGCCGGAGGGGGAATCCTTCTCCGGTGGCCATCTTCATCATCCCGGTGCTTTCCATGACGAGAAGGGGAGTAGTTCTCCCTCGGGGCTGAGGGTATGTACCAGTAGCTATGTGTTTGATCTCTCTCTCTCTCTCGTGTTCTTGAGGTAGCACGATCTTGATGTATCACGAGCTTTGCTATTATAGCTGGATCTTATAATGTTTCTCCCCCCTCTACACTCTTGTAATGAATTGAGTTTTCCTTTGAAGTTATCTTATCAGCTTGAGTCTTTAAAGATCTGAGAACACTTGATGTATGTCTGGCCGTGCGTATCTGTGGTGACAATGGGATATCACGTGATTCACTTGATGTATGTTTTGGTGATCAACTTGCGGGTTCCGCCCATGAACCTATGCATAGGGGTTGGCATACGTTTTCGTCGTGATTCTCCGGTAGAAACTTTGGGGCACTCTTTGAGGTTCTATGTTTTGGTTGGATAGATGAATCTGAGATTGTGTGATGCATATCGTATAATCATACCCACGGATACTTGAGGTGACATTGGAGTATCTAGGTGACATTAGGGTTTTGGTTTTGTGTCTTAAGGTGTTATTCTAGTATGAACTCTAGGGTTGTTTGTGACACTTATAGGAATAGCCCAACGGATTGATTGGAAAGAATAACTTTGAGGTTGTTTTGTACCCTACCATAATCTCTTCGTTCCTTCTCCGCTATTAGTGACTTGGAGTGACTCTTTGTTGCATGTTGAGGGATAGTTATGTGATCCAATTATGTTATTATTGTTGAGAGAACTTGCACTAGTGAAAGTATGAACCCTAGGCCTTGTTTCAACGCATTGCAATACCGTTTACGCTCACTTTTACCATTAGTTACCTTGCTATTTTTATATTTTCAGATTACAAAAACCTTTACACTACAAAAAAATACACTTCCGTGATGATACGTGTTTGTCACAGTAGGTCACATTTTCTGTCATGCATGTACATCCATGACGATTTTATGACAGAATCAAGATAGTCATACCTGTGCTGTCGGAGAAGTGTTCCATGACATTACCAAAATTATCATCATGGAAGTGTCCACTTCCATGACGATAAATCATGCGTCATAGAAGTGCTTTCGTCAAGGGAGACCAACACTTGGCATCCACCGTAACGGAACGCTGTTAAGCTATCGGGTCGGGTTTTGGATCTGATAACCCGTTAACAGCCCCGACCAATGGGGATTTTCCACGTGTAAAATCATCATTGGCTGGAGGAAACACGTGTCGGCTCATCGTTGGGACAGATGTCATCCACTCATTGGACAGAAGGCGCCTATGATACGTTGACATATGGCACGGCCCAACAGAGGACAATTCCTGTGATAGGGTCGGCCCTTTTGACTTGGTCAAAAGGTGGCGGGCCGGCCCATGTAAAGCCTGTTAACGGCCTGTTCGCATATAGCCCATTTACAGCCCGCTAACCCAAGGCCCGTTACGCCCTATCTGAATTAGGCCCAATAGCATCATCTAGGACACCCAATATGATTCCAGCCCGTTTTCACTTCTGGCCCATGTATGGCCCATGACGTCTTTCAGTCCATATGAGGCCCTATGTAACTCTTGTCCTATTAACGGCCCATGGTGAAACTGGCCCGTAATGAACAGTGTACCACTTTACACCCATTAACGGCCCGTGGTGAACTGGCCCATAATGAACAGTGTATCACTTTATACCCATTAACGGCCCATTATTCTGTTGGGCCATTTCCAGCCCATGTTATCTTTCGGCCTTCTAAGAGCCCATTTATTCTTGGGCTCAATTCCAGCATTCGTTTACTTATGGCCCGTTACTGTCATTTTTTGCTTGTGGGCCAAATTCAGCCCGTGGTTACAGTCGGCTCGTTTGTGGTCCGTTAATATGTTGGGCTGTTTTCATAGCATCATCAAATACGACCTATTAACGATGGCCCGTTATGGTCGGCCCATGAATGGATGATTCCAAATCTAGCCCGTTTACGGCCATAATGCGGTCTGTTTGGCCCATGTTTGGCCAATCGATCATACGGCCCGTATAAAGCCCATTGATGATACGGACCACACAAGGCCCATTGTTTCTACGGCCCATAGAAGGCCCACTGTTTCTACTGCCAGTAGGAGGCCCAGTGTCACTACAATAAATATTAGCCCATGGTTATTGTGGCCTAGTTTTAAAAAATAGGTTATTGCAGCCACTAGCTAATCGCGGAAAAAGAACTGCAATGACTACAAGCAAACAAATAAACAAGACAACAAGGAAATAAATAAGCAAGCAACTAACGCTAGGCTATCACGACTATTATACATATTACATCCACTGGGCATCAAAGTTCGCCACCAGTGCAAATATAGGGAACAAAGCAACATATCATATACACTGGTTGTCAAAGTTGGCGACCAGCGCAAATAAACGCCGCAACAAAACAAATCCAGAAATGAAACCACTTCAGGAGATCTCAAGAAACAATATCCTAGGTACCCATAATGCTGGCAAGATGCTTAGCAAGCTTATTAACTTTCTCTTGTTTGGCGCTTAAATCCTCCAGCGCTTGCTGTTGCACCAGAAAATATTCATCTGAATTCTGCAGGGACTTCCTCAGTCCTTCAGCTTCCTGTCACAGCACATCTGATCGATGTCTTTCAACTTGATGTTGAGACTCAAGAAGACGAACTGATTCAGGAAGCGAGTTCGAAGAGCTTGTGCCAGCAGTAGTGGCCAGTAAATCGAACACTACATCAAGATAGGACTTTTGGATTCCCTCACTGTCGTCAAGATAGTTTTTATCAGCTTTCTTGGAGACCAAAAGGGATGTCTCACTATCTTGAACCTTATCTGTATTACTTCCTTTACCATTGGATAACGTGGTATTGTTCTCCAATATTTTGTCCGCAATCTAAAAGAGAAACAAGCAGACACATCACATGTTTACCATGTTGTATATGAAACTCATTTTGGTAAATGAGTTCAGTAGTAAAGTGGACAGGATAACAGTATGAAACAAACATATATCTATGTACCATGGTCACTTTATGGTCTATATCATTCTAGTTTTTGTTGCCAAATCAAGATAAAGACACAGTTCAAATAATATTTGTTCAAGACAAAGCAAAATAGACAGAATATAAGTGTGGGTAACTATAGAGCAATAACAACACTTGTAATCACTAGTAGAAAACAGGGCTTTGGTCTAGGCCGGGTCAGCCCATTAGTCCCGGTTCAGTCCAGAACCGGGACCAATGGGGGCATTGGTCCCGGTTCGTGAGCCCAGGTGGCCGGCCGGGCCACGTGTGCCATTGGTCCCGGTTCATCTGGACCTTCTGGTCCCGGTTG
This sequence comes from Triticum aestivum, assembly GCF_018294505.1. Taxonomy (NCBI): domain Eukaryota; kingdom Viridiplantae; phylum Streptophyta; class Magnoliopsida; order Poales; family Poaceae; genus Triticum; species Triticum aestivum. Next base: position 507,187,660 of record NC_057806.1, on the reverse strand, counting down.
GTGGGACGAACCGGGACCAATGGGCCTCGCTTCTGGCCCCCACCATTGGTCCCGGTTGGTGGCTTGAACCGGGACCAAAGGCTCCCCTTTACTCCCGGTTCATGCCACCAATGGTCCCGGTTCAAGCCACCAACCGGGACCAATGAAGTGCCTATATATACCCCTCGCGTAAGAGCAGAGCACACTCCTCTGTTTTTTTCTAGCCGAGGGGGAGAGGGCTTGCTGGTGCTCTAGCTCACCTCCTATGCACACGAGGTGTTTGATGGAATGCCCGAGCCACACTACTTAAGCTTTCTCCTCTCCAAGCTCGACCTCCAAGCTCCATTTTCCACAATATTTGTCTAGGTTTAGCGGTCCGTCACGCCCCATCCCCGTCTTCACCACCGTCGATCACCCGCGCCGAGCTCATCGCCGGCACCACCATAGTGAGCCTCTTGTTCTTATCTTCTTTCTGAAAGGAAAAATATTCTTACTTGTATGTTTACATATATACTTGTATTATTTTCTTACTTTTATTATTGCATCTTATATAGTGCGATGGTTTTGGTATCCGCCCCCGTCGACCCTCGTCCTGTCTATGATTCGGATGTGGTATATATATTATCTTTATAACTATTGGTTCATTTATTATTTATGTAGGATGTATGTGAATCGGAAATGCCAACCAACTCTATTGTCGAGAGGTTAAATTTAGTTGAAGAGGAAAACAATTTGTTGAAGGAAAAAATAAAAAAAATTGAGGAGGTGTCGTGGAATTGTCACGGCAGATGTCCTTTGTGTTTGGACTTAGTCGCGAGGCTAACGCATCTATGTGGTAGCTTGAGAGGGGTTGAGCGGAATCGAGAGATGCAACACAAGACAGGGATTTAGACAGCTTCGGGCCCCGGGAAACATCATCCGGTAACAACCCTACATGCTGTTTGAGGCTAGGTCTCATTATCATCACGAGGGAGTCGCCGTAAACCGGCTCTCCTCTTTGTGTCTAGCCCTAAGACTGTTTCTTCTTGCTTGTAGCCCTTTGGGGAGCCCTACCCCTCCTTATATATGTTGAAGAGGCGGGTTACATACCTAGTCCTAGTTGGATTAGGATTACTCTATTACAAGTGGAGTCCTAGTCTTTCTTCCTTTGTAGGAGAATAGTCCTTACGCTTTCCTCATAAACCGGCCCACCATTTAACGTGAACCGGCCTTCTGGGCCTTGGGCCTCGTCATCCATCTAACCGCCCGCCGGGTTACTAATGAACCGCCAAGACCGGGCGGGTAGCCCGTGCACCGCCAAGCTCCGGGCGGGTTACCAGTGAGTCGTCCAGTCCGGCCGGCTTATACTTCCAGCCGGTTTACACCACGGGGTATATCCCCGACGTTAGCCCCTAGTTTAATTTGGATTTATCCATGTTAAACTGATCCTCTAAAATAAACACAAGAACAAACTTGACAGGTTGTGCTCCGGGTTAAGAATTCTTGTAAACCGGCACCTGATCATCCTTAAGTCCTTGTCATTTTATCCTTCTAGAAAATCCAGGTCAATAAGCCAGCATCATACTCAATTTGCTGACATTGGTTTCTCACAGAAAAATATTCTGAAGTATAATCCACTTGAGTCGGCTTCCAAAGCGCCGGTTTAAGAAATATTGGTCTTGAAATATTCATCTGATATTCAGCCGGTTTGAAGATGTAAAAATTTGCCGATTTAACATTACCAAAATGGCCGGGTTATAAAAACTGATGATCCCGGATTATGACTGTTTATAGATGCCAGGTTATGATTGTTGCCAACACCGGATCACACAATTAATCTTCCTGATTTGCCAAAAACTGAGAATTTGAAGATGTTCCTCCTTTATATGCATATTACCTGTAGCCCCCAAGTCTTTAGAGGAGAACATAATGATAGCTTAAGACTTGTGTCAATATAAATGTTGCAACCTTGAAGAAATACAGATTGTTAATCTCAGTTACTAGTCACAACTGAATATTCCACATATGTAGCCCCCAAGTGCCGGGTTGTTATGCTTGCAGCAACCTGGGACTTGTAATTGCGTTATACTCATAAAAACTTCAACCAATGTAGCCCCCAAGGGCCAGGTCATTAAGCAATGATGAGTAGGGACTTTGTAGATATGATCATATAGATTTGAACAACAACGTGTAGCCCCCAAGGGCCGGGTCATTATGTAATAATGAGCAGGGACTTTGTAGATATGATCATGTAGACTTGAATTGTTGACAGGAGCAATTGGTAGCCCCCAAGGGCCGGCTCATTATGATATGATGAGTCGGGTCTTCAATAAAATGAGCAAAATATGACTTTGCATTAGCCCCCAAGTGTCATGGTGCATGCTCGCAGCGACATGAGACTTGCATATTTGATATAATCTCAACTTTGAATAATGTAGCCCCCAAGTGTCGGGTCGTAAGCCTGCAGCGACTTGGGACTATTTCTTCCATTGGATAACGAAGCCAGATAAAAATCCAGCCTTGTTGGCTATTTGAATGATATAATCCAATGATTTATAAGCGCATGATTCCAATGGCGCAATCCAAATATATACTCGCGACTTATAGTCCAAAGCCAGGCCGGTTTAATAAACACCGGACAATTTCTCATCATAGATTATCGATTTATCGTCTTGAAGCCAGGCCGGTTTAATAAACACCGGATAATTTATCATCATATTGGCGACATATAGTCGAAAGCCAGGCCGGTTTAATAAACACCGGTGATTTATAATCATGCTTTATTCAACCTATATCTGCATACAACAAGTTTAAAGTGTCCTAGCGGTTTACCGCCGGACGGGTCATAATGCCCAACATATAACCCAGATTTATAACCAATGCTGCACTTAATAATAATCAAATATGAAATATATCATACCTGTGACATGGAGTCACATCGTTGGTTTACCGACTTTTTGTAGTAAGGGTGATAACCCAAACTTTGAGTAATGATAACTCCTCCCATATTGTGCCACCGGTTTATGATAAAACCATACCGGGTTGTGAAAAACACCAGTTTATCCGTATATAATACAAGCGACTTGTAGTCAACCAGACCGGGTTAATAATTGCCATATTATAACTGATCATGTACTGACAACTTGTAGTTGATAGCCGAACCGGGTTGATGAACACTGGTTTACTCCATAATAAAATGGTAACAGAAAATCAAACCGGGCAGATAGTCTCCGGATTAAGATTTGACCGTGTTTCATCAATTTGACAGTCGAACCGGTTTGAGAATTTGTCGGTTTAAAAACACAACAAAAGAAATATTTATCAAAAGAAAGCCAAGAGTCAATCAAAGGCAAAGATAAAACCATTTGCAAAAAAGAGGTTGTTTAGGCTGATCAAGTGGCATTACCATGGTCGGACACGACCAAGCCCCCAGTAGGCGTAGCTATGGTTCAAGTCAGCCAGGTCCCCAAATGATGCATTGGCATTATGCCGATCAAGAGGGGTGATGATGGTTCGGGTTGGACCAAAGCCCCCAAGTGATTCTGTGGCCTTAGGCCGATCAAGAGGCGTGACTGGTTCAGACGTGACCAAGTCCCCAAGTGATCTGGTGGCTTTCGCCTATCAAAAGGTGTTGCATTGGTTCGGACACGACCAAGCCCCCAAGTGATGTTGTGGCATTAAGCCGATCAAGAGGTGTGACTATGGTTCAGATATGACCAAGTCCCCAAGTGATCAATAATATGATAAGCCAATAAGGCATGATACCCATGTTTGAACCGCGCATCATGGCAGCAGGTCCTCTTTGGCACCTTTTAACTTTTTGCAAGAGATAAAATCTTTCTTGAACTGGGATTTTGAACCGGATATTGGGAGCTTCAAAGCTTTGTGGGAGACGTCTTTCCCTTGAACCGGATTTTAAACCGGAATCTTCATTTTCAGCCGGAAATTTTCTGAGGTCCCTTAAACTCGAACTTGCGAGAAGTTAATTCCTTTTTGAACTAGACATTTTTAAACCGGATTTGAGAGCTTCAGAGCTTTGCGGGAGAATAGATCTCCCTTGAACCGGATTTTAAACCGAAAACCTTCTTTTAAGCCGGAAATTTTCTGACGGCCTTTAAATTTGCACCAATATGGCTGTTTAGGGTCCTGCATTAGATAACTTTTGCAAGCCGGAGTAATTGCTTTTTCAAAGAAAGCAATATATAATATAAAAATATATTGGATGGATTTCACCTGATATGTCAGGCCAGTTGATACCCATCGCGGGGTTATACGCCAGTACGGATAAAAGAGTTGACCGCGGCATTGCTGATGTAGTCCGGACTGCGGGGTGGAGGTTTGTGTTCCGGTTTACCAGTGTGATATGCACAAATACCGGCGTAGAACAGCCAGTGCGCGTCGTGTGTAGTAGGGCATCACTTTTATAGTGAGCACTTGTCCTGTATAGAAAGATATAGGCCAGAGTAATCGTTCTTGGAAAAACAATATGTACAAAAAAGAAACAGATGGAAAAGATAGCACCTGAAATTTTAATTGGACGTGCCACCAGCGAGTAGTAGCATGTTTTTTTTGTCTGCACGTACCCCCTGTTTCTCGATTGTCAAATATCACCCTTCACGTGAGCCATAAACCGGCCGCTAGTGCTTAGTATGTACTAGCACTTAATACTGGTCCGGTTTGGTATTTTGATGTAATGCGTAACAACTTCCGTAACCGGAGTTAAAAACGGCCGGACCAGCTCCCACAATAAACCGGCCAGAACACATGCTGTGGCCTGGTGATCGTTAGCACTAGGATTCGACCTTCACGTCACCGGTTCAACTCCCACGGTCCGCTCTTTTTCTTCCTGTTTATTCTCATGCCATGGATTTGCATAGCATATAGCACTCTGCACTTGCAAGGCACTGCCGCGTACAGGTCTTTCAGCTATTACTTTGACTTGTTGCTCACTTCGTTCCGCTCCATGCTGTACTAGTACAGATTCGATGTGGTCATGGCCACAGAGTAAGGTGGGCTGAAGACCGCCTGAAGGCGGATGCCGGTTTAGTAGTAGCTGACTTAAAAACTGCTCGCGGAGACAGTTGCGGAAGTTGGCGGCGGCCTGACACACCGGTGAGGGCGGTTTAAAGCAGCAGGGCAGGTTATAGTAACAACGAGTCCGCAGAAGTAACGGCAGCAGCCGACTGTTTTAACGCAGGCCGCGGACGGAGCCGAGTTGGGGACGCGGCCGGCGGTTCTCATTATAGTGAGTACTCGGTGCAGCAGCAATGGGTGATGCACGTCTGTCATAGTCGATCTTGATCCACTCCCGGAGGCGTTGGTGGAGCCCTGGCCGGTTCAACACCATAAAGATGACTCGCCCTGCAGTAACTTGAACCGGCTGGAATGAGGCGCCAACGGTTTGACCAGAGACAGCGACTCCAGGCCGCGCCGGTGGTGGCGACCACAGTGGAAGGCGAGGCCGGCCACAGCGGGGGCACGTTGGCGGAGGCTGGTGGCGGTCGAGGAAGAGGCACGAAGCGCGCGGGTAGCCCGTATGGGTAGCTCGGCTCCGCTCCGGCGGTGGATCCAGGCGGCTCGTGGCAGGAACGGAGTCCGGCGGTTCAAGCGCGAGCCGGTGGTTCGACGATCGTAGGGACGACGGATTGGAGCGAAACCATGGCTCCGTAGCCGAGGCGTACAGCCGACAGTCTTGGAAATACAGTTCGAATTTTTCTTTGTGTCGTACCCGTACTGCTTCAGAAAGGAAGATCATATCCTGCAGCAGTGGCGGTGAATCCGGCTCGAAGCGGGCCATGGCAGAGGCGAGGAGGACCTTGGAGGCGGGCACAGCGGCCCGGAGCTGCAATTTGCAGGCGTGGCGATGGCAACCCGGTTTACGGGGACTTTGGCCAGGTGGCGTTCGACGGTCAGAGCCGGCCACCACGGTCTCGCAGCAGAGTCCAGCGGAAAGGCTTGAAGCGGAGGCATATTGGCGATGATGGTTGACGAAGGAGTACCGCGGAAGGCAGCCGTGCACTGCAGAGCCGGAGAACAGGCCCGTCGGGTTGCGGTGTAGAGGACGGCGACGATTTGGAAACCGCTGAGGCGCACGCGAAGCAGCGAAATCAGGCGCTTCAAAACAACAGCCGGTTCACGGAGACGAGGTGAGGTCGCGCGGTAGCTGGCTTGGCCTGCGTGCGGTTTGTGGCAGCAAAGGCCACTGTTCGGCCACGGCGGCTCAGCAGTAATGGAGGCTGAGTAATCCCATAGCAGAAATAGTAACCACAGCGCGTGGTCATGGTGGTTTGCCGGTTCGCTATTGGTGGAAACGTAGAACGACGAGATGAAAGCGCTGTCAAAGCTAGCTTGAAGCAGAGGCACCTTGACTCCTCCTCCAGGTCGTGGTGATTGGATAACCCCCGCCGGGTCGTGGTGAATTTTTTTTAAACCGGACCAAGAACCAGATATAACTAGCTGTCTCGGATTTGACAAAGAACCAATCGGGCGCTTGGTGGATACAGACGAAGGCAAAGCGGTCACTTGGCGATGACGACAAGGATGGGAGACGAGGCGCAGCAGTGACTCGGATGCAAGGCGGAGTCCAGTCCAGCCACGGGTCGTGGCCGTTTTCTCCAGGTCACGGACACGGAAACCATCAGGGCGGAATTTCTAATCTTGATCCGACGAACTCATAGTCGGTGTAGATCTTTCCAAAGAAGGCTTTCCTTCATCCGACCAACTGTGAACTTCTCGAATCCTAGAAAAAATCCCTCCAAGAACTCAACACCACCGTGCGGCGCCCCATGGTGGGTGCCAACTATCGTGTAATTGTCACGGCAGATGTCCTTAGTGTCAGGACTTAGTCGCAAGGCCAACGCATCTATGTGGTAGCTTGAGAGGGGTTGAGCGGAATCGAGAGACGCAACACAAGACAGGGATTTAAACAGCTTCGGGCCCTGGGAAACATCATCCGGTAACAACCCTACATGTTGTTTGAGGCTAGGTCTCATTATCATCACGAGGGAGTCGCCGTAAACCGGCTCCCCTCTTTGTGTCTAGCCCTAAGACTGTTTCTTCTTGCTTGTAGCCCTTTGGGGAGCCCTACACCTCCTTATATATATTCAAGAGGCGGGTTACATAACTAGTCCTAGTTGGATTAGGATTACTCTATTACAAGTGGAGTCCTAGTCTTGCTTCCTTTGTAGGAGAATTGTCCTTACGCTTTCCTCATAAACCGGCCCACCATTAAATGTGAACCGGCCTTCTGGGCCTTGGGCTTCGTTATCCATCTAACCTGTCCGCCAGGTTACTAATGAACCGCAAAGACCGGGCGGGTAGCCCGTGAACCGCCAAGGTCCGGGCGGGTTACCAGTGAGTCGTCCAGTCCGGCCAGGTTATACTTCCGGCCGGTTTACGCCACGGGGTATATCCCTGACAGGAGGAGAAGATGATATTGGAGTTGCATGTTGCGGATGTCGTCGATGATCACAAGATCAAGATGGATGCAATGCGCTTGAAGATTAGAAAGATTAGAAAATATGCCATTCATACCGAGGCTTGGTATCATTATGCCGTTGGATCAATTGTTACCTTGGTTGCGATTATGATCGCATTTGTTTTCGCATTGAAATGTTTTACATAGTTTCAATGTATGGTTTAATTAATTAGATGCTCTGGAGAGCTATATGTTGTTAGATGAGAACTATGTATGCACTTTGGTTTTAATGTGATGATGAACTTCTATTAATTTGCACACTTAATTATATATAATGTACGCAGATGAACGACAATGGATGTACGGTGACAGACACACCTGCGAGTACATTAAGGGCATGCATGAGTTTCTCGATGTGGCTGAGGCAAACAAGCAGAATGGTTTTATGTGTTGTCCATGCACTGAATGTGGGAATACAAGGTCGTACTCTAACCAGAAAATCCTTCACTCCCACCTGCTTTACAAGGGTTTCATGCCAAACTATAATGTTTGGACGAGGCACGGAGAAATAGGGGTTATGATGGAAGACGGCGAAGAAGAAGAGTATGATGACAACTATGTGCCCCCTAAATACGGTGATGCTGCAACGGGGGGAGCTGGTGAAGATCAAGAGGAACCAGACGATGTGCCCAATGATGCTGCAACGGGTGAAGCTGCTGAAGATCAAGAGGAACCAGACGATGTGCCCGATGATGATGATCTCCGCCGGGTCATTGTCGATGCAAGGACGCAATGCGAAAGTCAGAAGGAGAAGCTGAAGTTCGATCGCATGTTAGAGGATCACAAAAAAGGGTTGTACCCCAATTGCGAAGATGGCAACACAAAGCTCAGTACCGTACTGGAATTGCTGTAGTGGAAGGCAGAGAATGCTGTGGCTGACAAAGGATTTGAGAAGCTACTGAAAATATTGAAGAAGAAGCTTCCAAAGGATAACGAATTGCCCGATAGTACATACGCAGCAAAGAAGGTCGTATGCCCTCTAGGATTGGAGGTGGAGAAGATACATGCATTCCCTAATGACTGCATCCTCTACCGCGGTGCATACAAGGATCTTAACGCATGTCCGGTATGCGGTGCATTGTGGTATAAGATCAGACGAGATGATCCCCGTGATGTTGACGGTGAGCCCCCCAAGAAGAGGGTTCCTGCGAAGGTGATGTGGTATGCTCCTATAATACTACGGTTGAAACGTCTGTTAAGAAACAAAGAGCATGCCAAGTTGATGCGATGGCACAGTGAGAACTGAAAGAAAGATGGGAAGTTGAGAGCACCTGCTGACGGGTTGCAGTGGAGAAAAATCAAGAGAAAGTACTGGGATGAGTTTGCAAAGGACCCAATGAATGTATGGTTTGCTTTAAGCATGGATGGCATTAGTCCTTTCGGGGAGCAGAGCAGCAATCGCAGCACCTGGCCCGTGAATCTATGTATGTGCATGAAGCAGAAGTTCATTATGATGCCAGTTCTCATCCAAGGCCCTAAGCAACCCGGCAACGACATTGATGTGTACCTAAGACCATTAGTTTAAGAACATTTACAGTTGTGGAATGGAAACGATGTACGTACGTGGGATGAGCACAGACAGGAGGAATTTAACCTTAAGGCATTGCTGTTCGTGACCATCAATGATTGGCCCGCTCTCAGTAACATTTCAGGACAGACAAACAAAGGATACCACGCATGCACGCACTGTTTAGATGACACTGAAAGTATATACCTGGACAAATGCAGGAAGAATGTGTACCTGGGCCATCGTCGATTTCTTCCGACCAAGCACCAATGTCGAAAGAAAGGCAAGCATTTGAAAGGTGAGGCAGATCACCGGAAGAAGCCCGCCATGCGTACCGGTGATCACGTACTTGCTATGGTCAATGATTTACACGTAATCTTTGGAAAGGGTCCTGGTGGACTAGCTGTTCCGAATGACGCTGAGGGACACGCACCCATGTGGAAGAAGAAATCTATATTTTGGGACCTACCCTACTGGAAAGACCTAGAGGTCCGCTCTTCAATCAATGTGATGCACGTGATGAAGAACCTTTGCATGAACCTGCTAGGCTTCTTGGGCGTGTATGGGAAGACAAAAGATACACCTGAGGCACGGGAGGACCTCCAACGTTTGCACGAAAAAGACGGCATGCCTCCGAAGCAGTATAAAAGTCCTGCCAGCTACGCTCTTACGAAAGAAGAGAAAGAAATCTTCTTTGAATGCCTGCTCAGTATGAAGGTCACGACTGGCTTCTCGTCGAATATAAAGGGAATAATAAATATGCCAGAGAAAAAGTTTCAGAACCTAAAGTCTCATGACTACCACGTGATTATTACGCAACTGCTTTCGGTTGCATTGAGGGGGCTTCTACCGGGAAACGTCCGATTAGCCATTGTGAAACTATGTGCATTCCTCAATGCAATCTCTCAGAAGGTGATCGATCCAGAAATCGTACTAAGGCTAAGGAGTGATGTGGCGCATTGTCTTTTCAGTTTCGAGCTGGTGTTCCCACCATCCTTCTTCAATATCATGACGCACGTCCTAGTTCATCTAGTCAACGAGATTGTCATCCTGGGGCCCGTATTTCTACACAATATGTTCCCCTTTGAGAGGTTCATGGGAGACCTAAAGAAATATGTCCGTAACCGCGCTAGGACAGAAGGAAGCATCTCCATGGGCCATCAAACAGAGGATGTTATCGGGTTTTATGTTGACTTCATTCCTGGCCTTAAGAAGGTAGGTCTCCCTAAATCGCGGTATGAGGGGAGACTAACTGGAAAAGGCACTCTTGGAAGAGACTCAATAATATGCAGGGACGGATATTCTTGGTCTCAAGCACACTACACAGTTCTACATAACTCTACCTTGGTGACCCCATATGTCGATGAACACAAGAACAGTCTGCGCTCCAAACACCCAGAGCAGTGTGACAACTGGATTACATGTGAACACATCAGGACTTTCAGGAGTTGGTTGGAAACATGTCTCAGAGGTGACAACACAATTTGTGATGAGTTGTACTTGTTGTCCAGGGGACCATCTTTGACTGTATTAACTTACAAAGGATACGAGATAAATGGGAATACATTTTACACGATCGCCCAAGATCAAAAGAGCACCAACCAAAACAGCGGTGTCCGCTTTGATGCAGCAACCGAGAGCGGAAAGGACACATATTATGGTTACATAGTGGACATATGGGAACTTGACTATGGACCTGATTTTAAGGTCCCTTTGTTTAAGTGCAAATGGGTCAATCTGTCAAGCGGCTGGGTACAGGTAGACCCACAGTACGGAATGACAATAGTGGATCTGAAAAATCTTGGGTACACTGACGAACCGCGCGTCCTAGCCAATGATGTGGCACAGGTTATCTATGTGAAGGACATGTCTATCAAACCGAGAAAAAAAAGATAAGGAAGCGAATACATCATACGATGAGCCAAAGCGCCACATAGTTCTTTCAGGAAAAAGGGACATCCTGGGAGTGGACGGCAAGACAGACATGTCTGAAGATTATGAAAAGTTTCATGAAATTCCTCCCTTCAATGTCAAGGCTGACCCAAGCATCCTGATAAACAATGAAGATTATCCATGGTTACGGCGCAATAAGCAAATGACACAAGCGAAGAAAAAGTGAAGACGTTCTCCCGCAACTATTATGATGATACGAACATGCTACCATTGTCCGTTTTGTACATGCAGATGCTATGTGGGTGATATTATGATACCATGCCAACTTTCATCTTTTTCAGAGTTCATTTGAAATGCTTTAATGTCTTATGGTTCGACCCTCATAATACCATTATTCAAATTTTAACTATTCAAATTTGAAAACTAATGGCACTAACAGAAAGTTTATAATTTTTTCTAAAACTGATGGCAGTAACAGAAAGTTTTTAATTTTTCTGACCTAAAAGAAAAAAGAATTAAAAAATGCAAAAAACAAAAAAAAATAATGCAAAAAATAAAAAAAACTGAAAAAAGTAAAGTTAATCACAAACTTGTGATTCAAACAATTTTCAAAGAATTCAAATTTTAACTATTCAAATTTGAAAACTAACGGCACTAATAGAAAGTTTATAATTTTTCTAAAACTAATGGCACCAACAGAAAGTTTATAATTTTGCTCCTCGCCCCTGGCCCATGACCATTAGTCACGGTTTGTGCCACAAACCGGGACTAAAGGGTTGGTCCTCGTTGCGGGCAGAGTTTAGTCCCACCTCGCCAATCGAAGGGGGCTCACACCGGTTTATAAGCCCTTCCCTCTCTGCCTTGTTGAGCTCCTCTCAAAGTGAAAATAGATGCCCTAATAGAGAAAAGTTTAAGCTAAATTCATAGAAATTTACTATGAATTTAGGTTGAATTTTCTCTATAAGCGCATCTATTCTCATTTTTTTAGTAAGTTAATCACAAACTTCTGATTCACACAAATTTCAAAGAATTCAAATTGTAACTATTCAAATTTGAAAACTAATGGCACTAACAGAAAGTTTATAATTTTTCTAAAACTAATGGCACTAATAGAAAGTTTATAATTCTGCTAACCTAAAAGCAAACAGAATTAAAAATTAAAGCAAAAAACAAAAGAAAATAAATAATGCAAAAAAACAAATCAAAAAAAGGAAAAAAACTATTTTTATAGTAAAGTTAATCACAAAATAAAATAAATAAAGCAACAAAGAAAACTAAAAAACTAAAAAAGTGTTTTCAACTTTGAAAACTAATGACACTAACAAAAAGTTTATAATTTTTCTAAAACTAAAAGCAAAAAGAATAAAAAGTAAAGCAAAAAACAAAAGAAAATAAATAATGCAGAAAACAAAACAAAAAAAACAGGAAAAAAATAGCAACAATAAGTACTTTGTTGGAAGTAGAAACAAAATAAAATAAATAAAGCAACAAAGAAAACAAATAAACAAAAAAAATGTTTTCAAATTTGAAAACTAATGGCATTAACAAAAAGTTTATAATTTTTCTAAAACTAAAATCATAAAGAATTTAAAAATAAAACAAAAAACAAAAGAAAATAAAATAAATAAAGCAACAAAAAAATGCCACCTACTGGGCCCCCACGGCCTGAATATGACTAGAAACCCATCCAAGGGCCGGGATTCAGGCCCGCAGGAAGCCCTGTAGGCCCACAGGCATAGCAGTGACAATTAGGCCCATAAGCCTGCAATGGAGAGAAGCTCGACAGGGGTGCGGCAGTGGGGCTTATAAACCACTGCGCACCCCTCTCAACTAGCGAGGTGGGACTAAACTTTCGACGCTGCAGCCGCACAAGACCTTTGGTCTCAGTTGGGGGCACCAACCGGGACTAAAGGGTGCATTGGTCACGGTTCGTGGCACAAACAGTGACCGATGCCCCCTTTAGTCCCGGTTGGTGCCACCAACCAAGAGCAAAGGCTGCCGCTTCCCGCCCTTTGGGCTCCTGAAAAGAGGCCTTTGGTCTCGATTGGTGGCACCAACCGGGACTAATGCCCACCTTTAGTCCCGGTTGCTGCCACGAACCGGGACTAAAGGCTCTGCTATATATGTCCACACTTAGGAAATTTTCACTCTCATCTTGCAGTGCCGCCCCCGACGACGCCGACGCCGCTAGGCTGCCTCGACGCCGCCGGCCTCGGCACGCCCCCGTCGTCGCCGTCGCCCGCGCCCCTGCCCCGACGCGCGCCGCCCCGGCCCGCCCCCGTCACCGTCGCCCGCGTCCCTGCCCCGACGCGCACCGCCCCGGCCCGCCCTCGCCGTCGCCCGCGCCGGCCCCTTCCCTGACGCGCGCCGCCCCGGCCAGCCGTCGCCGTCGCCCGCGCCCCCTACCCCGAGCGCGCACCCAATGCCCCGTCGCCATCCTCGCCGCCGAACCCGCGGTCCTCCTGGTCTGGCCGGCGCCCTCCCTAGCTAGCTAGCATTTTTTTTCATATATATGCTTATATGCTTGTTTTATATATATATGTATATATGTTCTCTGTGTATATATATGTTCATATATATATGCAAAAGATAGTTTTTTAGAAAAATTAGGATTTTTTTCTGTTCATAGATTTTTTTGGTGATATTAATTATTGTAAATATGCAAATGTTTGTATATTCATATGAGCAATGAATTAGGCAATACTACTTCGTGTATTTTTAAGAAGGAAGAAGAAGAAAAAGAATGAGAGGAAAAAGGAAATAAGAAGAGGAAGAAAGGAGAGGAAGAGGGGAGAGGAAGACAAGGAGAAATAAATTAGAAGAAGAAAAAAGAAGAAAAAGAAGAGGAGAAGAAGAAAGGAATAGAGGGGAAGAAGAGAAAATAGAATATATATTCTATTTTCACTTTTCTCCTCTATTCCTTTCTTCTTCTCCTCTTTTTTTTCCTTCTTTTTTTACTTCGACACGTGGGGGGGGGGGGTCGAGAACGTCGGACATTCATGAGAGAGGCGAGGAAGAAGGGGAAGAAGAGGGAGAAGAAGAGGAGAGGAAGAAGAGGAAGTCTTCTCCTCTATTCTTTCTTCTCTTCTTTTTTCTTCTTCTTCCTATATGTATTAGTTTTTTTATTTAGGTTGTTAATTAGTAGATATTAATTTTGTTCATATATGTATGGATGCATGTGATATGTATGTATGTATGTATCGGGTATGTCGTTGTCGATATACCCCCTACCCGATAACTTCGACAGGAGGGGGTCTAGGGTCGCCGAGGGGTTGAGGGTCGTCGAACATGAGAGGAAGAAGAGGATAAAAAAAGAAGAGGAAGAAGAAAAAAAAAGAGGAGAAGAAAGAATATAGGAGTTCTTCTCCTCTATTCTTTCTTCTCCTCTTTTTTTTCTTCTTCTTCCTCTTTTTTTATCGGGAACGAGGGTCGTCGAGGGTCACCGAGCGGTAGAGGAAACCCTAAATAGCAAGTATCGTCGGTGTGAGATACATGTGGCTGTCGATGTCGGACAGTACATCCACGTCCCACAAGTGACGCGGGCTTCGACGCCCACGTCACTTGTGGGACGTGGATGTAGTGTCTGACACCGACGGACATATATCTCACACCCACGAACAGGAAGAAAAAAACAGGAAGAAGAAGAAAAAAAGAGGAGAAGAAGAAAAAAAAGAGGAGAAGAAGAAATCTTTCTTCTCCTCTTTTTTTTCTTCTTCTTCCTCTTTTTTTATCGGAAACAAGGGTCGTCGAGGGTCAGGGTCGCCGAACAGTAGAGGAAACCCTAAATAGCAAGTATCGTCGTTGTGAGATACACGTGGCCATCGGTGTCGGACAGTACATCCACGTCCCACAAGTGACGCGGGCTTCGACGCCCACGTCACTTGTGGGACGTGGATGTAGTGTCCGACACCGACGGCCACATGTATCTCACACCCACGATACTTGCTATTTAGGGTTTCCTCTACCGCTCGGTGACCCTCGACGACCCTCGTTCCCGATAAAAAAAAGAGGAAGAAGAAGAAAAAAAGAGGAGAAGAAAGAATAGAGGAGTTCTTACTCCTCTATTCTTTCTTCTCCTCTTTTTTTTCTTCTTCCTCTTCTTTTTTTATCCTTGAAGCGTTGTCGAGGCCACCCCAAACCCTAGAGAAGCAGCGTCGAGGCCACCACAAACCCTAGAGAAGCAGCGTCGAGGCCACTAATTAATATTAGTTCTACGTTTGCCACTAATATATCCATCTTTCATGTTTGAATAATAATTTCCATGTTGTCAATATTTGTAGAAACTATGGACACCGCCCGAGATGAAGTACAAGAAGAGTTGTTGGGGGACATAATCGCATGAGGAAGTGATGCCGTCTTCTTGTTGTTTCTCAGCGACACCGATGGTCTGGAAGCAGCTGGCTATGATTATGATGGCTCCGGTTACCTAATGCCGGTGCAAGAAGGAGACCGTGATGACGTCTCCGGTGACCGAACCGAGTCTGGCCAGGTATATATATTAGTTAAGCTTCTGCTGACTAGCTAATTGATGCATTCATTGTTTTGGCATGTGCACATATTAATTAAGTCTTTGCTCTTTTCTCTAGCCCTCCGGATCAAGCACAACTTAGGTAAAGAGACGAGGCCCGAAGAAAAAGTTGAGCTTGGATGAAAAGTTTGAGATCATAGCAATCGCGCCCAACGGCCAACTGATTGAACCCCTCCGGACAAAGAGCGCATTTGTTGCTCAGTGCGGGGTTTTGGTTAGGGACAAGACCCCGATTAGCATCCAGCAATGGTTAAAGCCGGCTATAGAAGACCCTGAGGTGTCTTATGTCAATGATATGCAGAAAAATGATCTTTGGACTGAGTTGAAGTCAAATTTCACCCTACCGCCAGAGGATGATCCAGAGAAGCCAGTTAAAGAGCAATTAATCAAGTCTTTTGCTCTTAAGAGGATGGCAGAACTATTCAGGAGGTGGAAAGAAAGAGCTGAACAAGTTTGTCAAAAATAAAGAGACACCAGAATTCAAGGGCAGATATGAGAAGATCAGAGATCACTGGCCCGCATTTGTGGCCCACAAGACATCGGAAAAGAGTAAGAAGATGTCGGCAACAAACAAGCAAAATGCTGTGAAGAAGAAGCATCACATCGCACGGGGTCAGGTGGCTACCTCGTAGCCTGGCCTAAGTGGGCCAAGACTGAGAATGATCTGGTTGATAAAGGGATCGAACCAGAGACAATTAACTGGCCAGACTGTTGCCGGACTTGGTTCTTTGGGGCTGGCAGAACCTTGGACCCTATAACAGGGAAGTGCATTTGGACGAACGATCAAATGGACATACCAGTCAGGAAGCTTCAGCAGTATATCGAAGCAGCGCAGCAAGGGACGTTCTTTCTAGACAGAGAGAACGATCAGCTCACAATGGCCCTTGGGAATCCTGAGCACCCTGGACGGACACGAGGCACGCTAGGCTCCATTCCGTGGAAGGTTGTGTTTCCGGACGCAGGCGGTTACAAATCCCAGGAGAGGAGGAAAAAATTGCAGCAGACCCAAATGCAGGCGCTGCAAGCAAGGGTACAAGCGATAGAGGAACGAGAAGCAAATCGCAGCAAACATACTACCGAAGCTTCCCCCGAAGCTACCCCGCCATCTCAGCGGAGAAGCAGCATGGCTTCCACCGAGCTGCTTCAGCCAGAGCATGCCTTGACGGCTCCTGCCAGCTATCCCGTGGATGCTATCACGGAGTCTAAAAATTGCCACCTTATGACGCAATGGGTGAATTTGAAGGTCAAGGCGGCAGTTGGCTCTATTTATCCTACTGAACCCGGCGCAACTTTGCACTGCCGGCCGATTCCAGAAGGATATGCTAGGGTGATGGTGGATGAAATAACGGAGGGATTTGAGGACCTCCAGCTTGACCACCCTACCGGTGAAGGGGAGACTAGGCTGGGGCCTGCTCTGAAGACTCCATGCCTATGGCGGAAGGAGCTCATCAACCTTCCGAACTAGACACCTCCGCCTCCTCCTCCTCCTCCTCCGGCAAGTCAGGGCACTCTGCCTCCTCCACCGCCTCCTCCTCCGGCGAGTCAAGGCACTCCGCCTCCTCCACCGCCTCCTCCTCCGGCGAGTGACGATCAGGGCATTTGACCAGCTCCTTCTCCGGCGCGTGGCGGCACTCCGCCTCCTTCTCCGCCTGCGCCGACGCGCCCGAGCAGCCAGCCTCCTCCTTCTCCGCCTCGTCAGAAAGGGCGCAAGAGACCTGCCGCCGCTCCGGCTGCTCCGGCGCGTCGTAGTCCTTCTCCTCCGCCTCGTAAGCAAGTAAAGAAGACAACTGCTCCGTCTTCTCTGCCGGCGTCTAGCAGTACAGCCAGAGGCGGGAGGAAATACAGATTCGGTCCGTCTCTGAAGACTCCACAGAAGTTACCATACGAGAGGACCCCGGAGGAGAACGCCGAGATCGCACAAGAAGAAGTGAGGAACTACTTTGAAGGGGTGAAAGCAAAGAAACATCCACCTCCGGAGGAGAAGGTAGATCCGGTGAAAGCGAAGCGTACTCTGGCTGCCCTGACAAAACCACCCAAGTCTCCGCCGAAAGGAAACTATGAGCGCATTATTGGAAAGCAATTTGCCGAAGCGGAGCGGTCGGGAAGTACTGTCAGTGATCAAAGGCTGAAAGAACGACGAGATGGGAAACAAATTGCCCAGCTCGGCGAACAAGTGAAGCAATCGTGCCCCCCGCTCAAGGTGCCTAGGAACAACGTCGCTAATGATCCGAGGATGGTGCCCGGTTATATCAATCTTGGCGATTACCTGCCATACGATGTACATTATGATTCCATGAAGGTGGAGATACAAAGATACGAGTATGGGAAGCCTCTTGTCAAAGATGAAAGATCTCTATCAACGATGATGCGAAGATTGCATCATTGGTACTTGAAAATCTGCAGAGACTCTGGGGGAGGAGTACTTTGTATGTGAAAGTTAAAAAGGAGCATGACCTCGTTGGAATTGAACTGTTGCCTGTTCCATTTGAGGAGTTCTTTCAGTTTCTCAATCAATTGGCCCTCGATAAAACAACGGTCACCTGCTACTGTCTGTAAGTAGTACTACTTCTATTATTAAGTCTCTCTATATAGCTCAGCTCTTTCATTGCATGTATTTATAATCATCCTCACTATATTATGCAGATTGAAGATCGCCGAATTGAAGAAAAGACAAGTCGGTGATATTGGGTTCATTAACACATATCTCATAGATGCAACTTAGGTTAAATTTCATGCCGCGGATACCGAGGCCAACTTGCTACGATCGTTGGTAATAAATGAAAACAAAGATATAATACTCTTTCCTTACAACTTCAAGTGAGTGTTACTGTCTTGTGCGTATTCGGTTTCCCTTATATATTAGTCAAGGTTATAGTAATGTAATTGATGAGTTATGCACGCGTGTGCAATTACCACTATATTCTCCTAGAGATTAAGCTTGAGCAGGGACTAGTAACCGCCTTAGACTCAAGACGAAAAGATCTCCAAGACTATGCGGACATGACTCAAATGCTCGAGAAGTAAGTTAAATCGATCATTATCCACCATATCAGCAACTTTGTTCATTTCCTGATATATCAAGTAATTGTTTTCTTTGTCTGGCAGGGTTTGGAAAAAATTCTCCAAAAAAGCTCCAGGACTCCCGAAGAAGCTGCAATTTCGACACCCGAAAGTAAGTACTATAGTAGCATGTTCCGCGCATCTCCTATTGATTCAAGCGCTAGTTTCATCAATACCATTTTGGCATTCTTGCTTATCAGTTTGATTGACCTCTATTTCTTGTAAAGTGGTTGTGGCAGGAACAAGGGAATGATTTTTGTGGATACTACGTTTGCGAGTCCATCCGCCACACGACCTGTGAGCGGGGCTACATTGACGAACAATATGAAGTACGCAAATAACAACATTCACAATTTTATTTTATTACCATCATTTGTGTTGAGTTTCATTCATTCATATATATATGTATTGACCCCCTTCTTCAAATTAGATGTTTCGGAAGCGGGATGAACTCCTAGCACTAGCTCGCATGCGAGCAATTCAAGAGGAATTGGCAGCATTCTTTCTTGACCACGTGATCGCTGAAGACGGAGAATACTATGTGGACCATGAGTCTGTATGATTATATTTGTAAGAGATAATTATTGTATATATGTAGCCGGTAGTGTCGGATAGATATACGAGAACTTGGTTTTCGACCAATCTCTTGAAGAAGGAGAGGTGGTCGATATCACTTCTCTCTGTATGCATATATGTTCATGACGATCTTTTGTTTCCTTCGTTTGCTTACTAGCTAGCTAGCGTGTCTAGTCCTCTCTATACATATGTATAGTACGTAGCGTCGACCAAGCACGGACATAAGAGAGGACACTTCTCTCTATTAATTATAGCTAGATAACACAATATATGAAACACCTAAATTAACCCCCAAAACCCCCAAACCCCCCCTTAAAAAAACCCCAGCCACAAAAATGCTGACGCGTGGACCAAAGGGTCTCCTGCCTGGGCTCCACGCACAGGCCCCATGGAGCCCATCTGTCCCAGTTCTGGATTGAACCGGGACTAAGGGGACAGGGCATTAGTACCGACCCTTTAGTCCCAGTTCAGGAACCGGGACAACAGGCCCTTACGAACCGGGACAACAGGCCCTTTTTCTACCAGTGAATGTGCATGACATGAGAACATAACTTTTTATTCAATTGAAACTGAATCAACATAGAGAAGGTTACAACAGCAAACCAGTTAAAGAAACAGGTTTAAAACATACCTGTTGCGCCATTGGAGTTTCAATTCCATCCTTCAAATTTGAAAATAGTTGGTATGGGTAAATATAGTAATGCAAGAGCAAAGGAGTATGAACCATAGCTACAAAACCTGACCTTAGAACAAATCTTCTTCTCCTTTAAGCGTTGAGTTGGGATTCGGAGTGGTGGTCCTCGTGCTTTGGGAACTGCAGTGCCCTTACTATCTGCTCGTGTTTGGGTGCTCTGTGGTGGAGACGGTGTTGTGTCAACTGGAACGGGGTTACTATCTGCCGGGATTGGGGTTAGAAGGGGTGTAGCTGGTTCTCTGTCCAACTAGGTAGGGGTACAATCTACGAGAGTCTGGGTTATGTGTGGTGGATCTGGTCCTTGGGCAAGTACAACCATGGTTCTATCTGCATCAACTGGTAGCACTATCTTTTCTGAAGACCGTGTTGTTACTCCCTTAGATACTGCCATCACGCTCTCCAATTCAAATGGCTGATAAACAAGAAAATTAATTGATAGTATAGACATTGTATGATAGACAGGTGCAATGGATAGTGGGGAATAAACGAGGGCGTGAAAGAATTCATATTTATGTTGTCTAACCAAACAGGATAGCATGACACAATTTCACATATATGATGGCTAACTAAACAGGATAGCATGACACAATTTCACATTATGGTGGCTAACTAAAAAAGATGGAAGGACATAGTTCAAAATATGAGACTATGTAAATAGGATGACATGACATAACTATATAATGTGTTTATTAAATAGGTTGGCATGCCATAATTCACATACATTCACGGATAGAATGCCATAATTCAAAATATGATAACTGTAACACTAAACAGGATGAGATGATATAACTATATGATGTCTTTATCAAATGGGTTTCCATGCCATAATTCAGCTAGATGATGTGTATGTACTATGTAAACATGATGGCATGATATAATTCAAATATATGATTTATATAGTAAGCAAGTAAGTAGATGGCAATCCATATTTGATGTAAAAACTAAGCAATGCAAGACAACAAGCATGACATGCATAATATAACCCTGCCAAGTTTGAGCATAGACCTCAGGGGGGAAATGGGACTGGTCATGAATCTCTGAATCCTCCTCTGAGGAGCTCTCTGTAACCAGCAAGATGTCTGCTTCAGCAGGTAGCATTGTCTGCTCTGAATACCTTATTTTCACTCCAGATACTTCCATCACCGCTTCAAATGGCTGATGCACAGGAAGAGTAGTTGAATATACAAACGTTGTCGACAAATGGAACACATAATACAAAAAAATGATAGCATCATATAATTCACATACATGATGATTGGCTAAATAGCATGGCATTGCATAATTCACATACATAATGCCTTTGCAACAAGATAGCATTGTATAATTCACATATATAATGTCTTGCAATAAGATGGCAATGCATAATTCACATATATGGTAATTAGACACTAAACAGGTGGCATTCACACAAAGCATGTATAAACTAATCAAATGACATAGTAATGCGAGACACCATACGCACAATATGAGCAACATAACCCTGCCAAGTTAGAGCATACACCTCCGGGGGGGAATAGGACTGATCATCTGTCTCTGAATCCTCCTCTGAGGAGCTGTCCGTAACCAGCGAGATATGCGCTTCCTCAGATAGCATAGTCTGCTCTGAAGACCTTGTTTTCACTCTAGAATTTGCCATCACCGTGTCAAATGGTTGATGCACACGAAGAGCAGTTGAATGTACTAACATTGTTGACCAATGTAATATGTAACGAAAAAAAGGATGGCCTGATATAATTTACATATAAGATGATGTGCTAAGCAGGATGGCATTGCAAAATTCACATTTATGATGCCTGGCTAAACTAGATGGCGTTGCATAATTCACATAAACGATGAATAAACTAAATAGATGGCATTCGCACAAAGGATGTCTAAACTAAGCAGATGACATATTTTATGTATAAAGTAAGCAATGCAAGACACCATATGCATGATATAACCAACGTCAGCATGCCAAGTTAGAGCGAAGACCTCAGGGGGTAAATAGGAGTTGTCTTCTCCTTCCGAATCCCCCTCAGAACAGATATATTCCTCTCTATTACAATCCGAAATGCATGGAGGGGGGCTGCCTTTGCACCTACCATAGAGCAACGTCTACATGAAATTTTATTGCCACGCAAGGCTCGTCTCTTTTGCTCTACATGTTCAGTTCCATTGTTTACAATAACTGTCATGCATAGGAATAAAACATAGAGAGATTATGTAAGGAGTGCATGCAGAAATCCAGATGATGGTAGCAACTTGTGGATAGACCCAAAACCAATAATAGCAGGCAGATAATGGCTTCAGTTAAAAAATACAGATAATGGCTTCTTTACTGTTTGTTTCCCACCCAACATGAAACTCATAGTAGACACCGGAGATTAATCAGATAGTAGATAGATACTATTGATAGCGGCCCCGATATGTACCCCACAACCACTTAAAAACTCAAGTTTGACCATTAGTTTGGAGCTGACTCAGAGTCTAATCGGTGAACAGGACAATAAAGTAGCATGTAATATTAATCGATGCATAACGTAAGCAGACACGAAAGAGTGCGACCTCTCTTGCGGATCCGTGTAGTCCTCGAGGTCATCTGCTCGGTTGATGATGGTAATGCAGTTTTCATGGCTGCCAGCGACGGCGAAGAAGATTTGAGGTAGCAAAAGACAGTCTGGAGGCCGGATCCCTGCTGTGCTGGACCCTTCTGTCGTTGGAGCACCTGAGCTGGGGTGGACAATGGCGTAGCAGGAGCGTGACAAACCACGCAAGGTTTTCTTTCACAACTATCTGTAAGAGAAGTAATTCTGTAAGGGCTCATTTGAATTGGAGGATTCCAACAATGCATGGATAGGAAATAGATAGGAATAGGATACGAATGCACGTGTAAAATAGAGAATTAAAAAACACATGATTTCTGCCAATCTGGGTGTTTGATTCACAACAATTGGAAGATCACAGGATGCAAAGAAGCATGGTGAGATTAAGTCAAACCACAAGAAAATGTACGGTTATAATGCTATTATGTGTCAGGACCCCGACTCAATGCCACATCGATCTAGCATGTAACACCTCATATCACTTTGCGGCCTCACGCACGGTATTCCCACGGGTGTCGCCTTACCTTTGCCCGGGACCGTTTGCGCCTTTTGGCACACGTATATGATAGTGTCGCTAGCATCCATATGATAAGGAGCCCGGGATGACATGGCTAGTCGTAAACCCAAAGTGGCACAGACTTACAGGGACAGGCATCCATGACCCAGCATTGAACGTGTCGGTCATCAGCAAGTGAATCCAGGCTGTAGCACTGGGCTAGCAGGACTCCGGTGAACCGGGCTGTAGCGGGCTAACAGGACTCCGGTATTCATCGCGTGACATTTCCCCGAAGGGACAGACACAGGAACGAAGAAGGACACATGCCGGCCAGCCTAAGTGTTCCGGAGCAGTAGCAAGCTACCATGGCTCGGTGGAAACACTAGGAGACATTTCCCGGTAAGAGAGGCTACCAAGGATGAACAACTAGGTTGTCAGATCCCACACATACCAAGCATTTCAATAACATACACACAATATGCTCGATATGTGCAAATACAACATGGCATCACAACATGACTCTATAACTCAAGTATTTTAATCAATAGGCTCCGAGGAGCGAGATATTACAAACATGGGTCTCATGACCCAACAATCAGAGTATACAAGTCAAAGCACAAGCGGAAGCTATCATGTCTGAGTACAGACATCTATAAATGAAAAAGGCTGAGAAGCCTGACTATCTACCAAATCCTGCCGAGGGCACAAGATCGTAGCTGAGGTAACAAGCTAAACGTCGAAGTCCACGTGAAACTACTAGTGAGACCGAAGTCTCTCTGCAAAACATAAAATAGGCAAACGTGAGTACAAATGTACCCAGCAAGACTTACATCAGAACTAACTACATATGCATCATTATCAACAAAGGGATGGTGGGGTTTAACTGCAGCAAGCCAGCTTTGACTCGGTGGCTATCCTGAACTACGACTGCAATGTAACTCTTTTGAGGTGGCGCACACGAGTCCACATATTCACCATATCAATACACCACTATGGATCCGCTCCCGTCTCCCTACGAGAACGCCATCCATAGCACTCACGCTTATCTTGCGTATTTTAGAGTATCCACTTTCACTTGTCTAAGAACTGATATAAGCAACCCAGAAGTCCTTTTCCGCGGACACGGCTATTCGAATAGATGATGTTAACCCTGCAGGGGTGTACTTCTTCATACATGTTTCCACCACTTAGCGTCTGCACACGACATGTGCTCGGCAGACTTCAAGCGAAAGCCGACGTGGGTGTAGACCACGACCTACCTAAACACTCAAGTCTCTAGTCCAGGTTTATCGCCTATTCGGGTTCCATCCATGAGGAGATCCGGCCGGAGTTTCGCTCACAGCCCCAAACGATGTGAACAGGGTTTCGTGACACCAAACGGGCGCCCGTTATACCCGGCCACGTGCCTACCGCATCACAGCCCACCCCTACGGTCAGCGCTGTCCACGGCCTCCAGCATACTACAAACACCAGAAACTACTTGCAACTCCTGGACAGGGGACAAGGGTGGATAAGAAGTCGAGCGGGGTCATATTTCAGGGCCCAATGTATGGTAGTAGCTAAGTCATGGATCACAAACACAGAACTCAGTTCCTAAGGACGGCTTCAATGAGACAACCCACCATGTACTCCTACATGGCCTCTCACCGCTACCTTTACCAAATCGTGTTCACACACTTAGCTCACACATAGTAGGACATGTTCACACACCTCTGATTCATCCCTGATGAATCAGACCTGACTCAACTCTAAGCAGTAGCAGGCATGACAAACAAGCAAGAATGAGTAGGCACAACAGGGCTCAAACAACTCCTACTCATGCTAGTGGGTTTCATCTATTTACTGTGGCAATGACAGGTCATGCAAAGGATAAAGGGGTTCAGCTACCGCAGCAAGTAACAGATGAATCGGTGTTGTCCTAATGCAGTAAAAGAGAGCAGGAGCGAGAGAGTAGGATTGTATCGAAATGAACAAGGGGGTTTTGCTTGCCTGGCACTTCTGAAGATAGCATTGAGTCTTCATCAGTGTCAACGATCACATCATCGGTATCACGTCTATCGAGAGGGGACAAATACCGGCAACACAGAAGGGAACACAATCAATGCAATGCACAATATGATGCATGATCATGACATGGCAGAATGAATGTGTTTTGGCTAATGCAACTAGCAACAGATTAAATGAAGTTGGTTTGAATACAAGATTCAAATTCAAACTCCATATGTGATTAAATAAATGCCCTTTATATGATTTGTGCTAAACAGCAGCTATAAGTTGTTCTAACATGCATGAAAATGGTACAGATGGATTCCTTGAATTTTTCTGATAATTTTTCATATATAATTTATTTAATTTCGAGTTACGGTTAATTTTCTATGATTTATTGAAGTTTTAGGCATTTTCTGGAATTTCAGAATTAAATTAAATCCAGAAAATACTTATTGCGTCAGCCCCAGGTCACAGTGACGTCAGCAGGGTCAACTGGGCGCCCCAGGTCAAACCTGACGTGTGGGGGCCACACGTCAGTGACACAGGAGCTAATCCCGGTCAAACCCAGCGCTAACTGAGGTTTGACCAGGGGTGGGGCCCACAGTCAGTGGCCTAGGGGGTTGATTAGGGCGTCATTAGTGCTAATTAAGCGCGCCACGTCGGCAGTCGCCGGAGTATCGCCGGAGGCGACCATTCCGCACGGCGGCGCGGCTCGGATTCGAGCTAGGGCGTCAGTTTGGTGCGCTGAGGGCACCAGGGGATGGCCCTTGCTCCCGCGCATCCAGAGGACCGAGTGGGAGGTCGTGGGGTCGCCGGAACTCATGCCGGCGACGAGCTTTGGCAGCGATGGTGTTCCGTGGTGCTCGGGCGCGTCGCTACGGTGCATCAGTGAGCAAATGGAGAGGCTGGGCAGCACCTGCTAGTCATGGGGAGCGCTAAGAGCAGCTCAGTGAGGCCAGGGGAGCTCGGAGGCTATGCGTGCAGCAGCAATGGCGGACGGTGGCTTCGGTGCTCGTGGGGAACGGCGCTACGGCACGGAGGGAAGCATGCTGAGTTAGGGGAGAGGGTCAGTGACTCACGGCGATGACGAGGGGACGCTCGGCGAGGTCGGGGACGGTCCGGAGCCGGCGAATTTGACGAAGATGGCCGGCGGGTCCGAGGTAGAAGACGACGGCGATGGCGGTGATGCAGGGCTTCCGGAGGGCTGTGGATCGGTGGGGAGGAAGAGGGGGTCGAGGCGGAGCTCCTGGGTGCATCGGCGAGGCTAGGGGTGGCCGGTGGCCATGGGTACGGCGACGATGACGGCGAGCTCCGCTTGGTCGCGGGAGGGGAAACAGAGGAGCGAGGGGGAGGGAGGTCCAAAGAGCGAGGGAGAAGTGAGAGGGGGTCGGGGACGTCTCCGTGGCGTCGTGAGGAAGTCGGGGAGGCTGCCACGGCGAAGCAGGAGGTGGCCGGCGTCGGCGCGCGTGCGTCCAGCACGCAGCTGCTTCGGGGCGAGGGGGAGGAAGATGACTGGCAGCTGGGCTGCACAGTAACGGGCCGCGCAGAAGCTGGGCCGGCTACAGGTAAGTGGCCCAGGTACGGGTCTTTCTCTCTCTCTCTTTTTCTAATTATCTCAGTTTTCTATTATTCTGTAAATTTAGGGCTTTATTAAAAATACTCAGACACTTTCAAAAATCATGAAACTAATCATGGCTACTGTTTAGAATATATCCAACAGTAAACATTTTAGTTTATGATTATTTGAGCATTTGAAATGTTTAATAGCATTTAAATACCCAAATGAAAATACTATATGATTTAATTCAGTGACCAAATATGTCCTGCAAAAATATAAACCATTTTTGGTAGATGCTTCCACCTCAAACCAGAAATGTTGAACATTTTTAGAGGACATTTTGAGTTCAATGAAAAAGGTTTTATTTTGACCCTAGTTGAATTCATTTGGTGCTAGGGCTTAGTCAATCCCCATCTCAGGTTTAAATAAAATTTAAACATGATGTAACACTCTAATGCATGCACTAGGCATTGTCAGAACTAGGGATGTGACAACTCACCCCCACTAAACAAGAATCTTGTCTCGAGATTCAAGCGTAGGGTAAGGTGAAGGGTAAACGCAACTAGTATAATCTTCACGATCCAGGGTGCACTTCAGTTGAACGTTGATTCAGTCACCATCATTGTCTTGAAGTCTTGCTCTGAGAAATGTTGTCAACATGACATGGAGGGAAGAAGGAGACTCTAGAAGGACTGATCTTTCGAAGATTGAACCACTCAGGATTAACTCCCGGAATGACATAGCAACATCTCTCGAGCTGAGAGACGAAGCACACCTCTAGAGGAATGGAGTGGAGCAGGTGACGAGGTTCACTAGGTAGACAACAATTCCACACTTAAGAGGGTGGTAATCGATTGTGAACGTAGCGAGGAGTTGAGTTGCCATGAAACCACAACGAGACACCTTCGGAACCGTGACTCGTAGATATCTCCCCTTAAGTGGCAAAAAGAATTACCTTTGATTCAGAGATCATTGAAACTCTTTAAACCAGCCTAAGGCAATTCACAACGATCGTTTGGAGGGGGCCAGTAGGATGGCATACTCGGACTTGGATGATGTGGATTACCTTGTTGAAGACAACGCAATGGATGAATTTGCTTATCACCGGAAATGGAAGAGACCCATGGTAGAATGGCACATTGGCGGTGCAAGCTGGGAACAAAATGCAAATGCTGGGAATGATTCTAGTAACTGGGGAGAGGCTCAACAATAGAGAGTTATTCCACTATTGGAATGGTTATAGCATTGCCGAGGAAACTGAGAGCACTCCAGTTAGTGTCGATGATAACACCTAGCGCTTGTGCGTGCTCTCAAGAACTTGAGCATTTCCATATTCATCAGGATTTTACCAATATCCGTGTCAAGGATCCTGGCAACACAACATACTACCATGATGAATAGCGATGGACGATGCAGATGCAAAGGAGGATAACACTTTCTCAGATTTCACCTTAGCGAGGCCAAGCAAATAAAATCTGGATGATCGACCGAGAGACATTTAGCACTCCGCTTCTAATGTTCTCCTTGATGTGCTAGTATAACCCATTCATAGATATGGTTTGATATCTAAAACATCAAGTAAAAGGTCGGACTTCGGGAACACAAAAATCCATAGGGGCAACTAGGGAGTAAATCCTACGAAATCCTTAGGGGAGGTGGCCAACTTCTTCAATCAAGATACTACAATAATAGGTCTTCCGGTTGGGTGTGTTGGCCACGACATCCACTTTACCGGTTATCGAGGAACCAATATTATAGTTCTTGGGGAAATGTTCCAACCATCATATCTGCCTGAGATTCAGATCTGGTTGGTGTCAGAATATTCCAGACCCATCGAGTCTAGGAAGAAAAATGAAAGTTTGCAACACAAATCGACGAGATGACGTTGCGGGATTCTCGGGAGATGAACTACGATAGCAAGCTCCAAAACATGAGCTGGTTATGCTACTAACATGTGAACACGTTGTCCCAGACAAGCATGACCACATAGTAGTCTTATAATAAAACACTACCGAGTTCAGGAGGGGGAACCATCAACGAGGGTATCGAAGTCCTTACATAAGTCCGGATTAGCTCTTATGAAGGAACTCCTTCTCCTTGAACAAATCAACCAGTGGCTTGGTGTGCTAGGGATACATATAGATTGAAGGTTGCAAGTCTTCAAACCACAGCATTCTTCGCACGTGTGCATGACTGATTTGGAATGATTCCAAAGAAAGCAACATTGACTTTCTCGAATCCACGGCGGCAACTTGCATCAGATGCACATGAATTAAAGGAAGTCACTTCTTACATCCGAACATATGCTTCATGAGCTAGCATGAACAAATGCTTTCAAAAGTTTCCAACACTAGCTTAATGTTCAGCAAAATTATGAAGAAGACAAGGATGTTGTCAATGGGCACAACAACAATTCATCTGGGTTTCCTTTTATAAGGAATTCCATAGTTAAGTGAACAAGTGATAGCATTGGTCAGACCCAAAAGATATAATGGTGTATGCTCGAGGGATCAACCACGAGTAAGACAACATTACGAATATCGTTGGTTCTGGTCTGATTGGATGATAGCCCATACTCAATCAAAGGTTTGGGTAAGATAATAGATCCAACAATTGTTCACAAGGACCAATTGATGAAGATATCATCTTTCTTCAACACACACACACACACACACACAAAAAGATATCCCTTAACATGAACTAAGTCAGACAAGCTTTTATCTTCCAACTCTCCAAGTTGTTGTTTAGCTTATCCACCTAGCTCAGGGTATCCAACACGGATTCTTGGAGAAGGGGTGGTTTACAGGAATAAACCAACTTGATCACGAACTCAACATAGCGGTCAGGTGACAACCTGGTAATACTTCTGAGAAGATATTCAGAAAATCACGAACCACCGGTATGTTACTAAGCTCGAGAACAATCTTGCTTTTCAGGGCAAGACGATATGATCAATAGAGCAAGGATTTGAAATAATCCTAACTCATCGATCGAGGAGTGAACCAGGAGAATGGACTAGGTAGCATGATCAACCTTAGAATGATGATTCAAAACCAACACGCTAAGAATGAAATTATTGTCCTTTAACTACCTAGCAACGAGGTTGCTAGGTGTATTGATTTCACACATCACGATTCACTTGTCGACATTCCGGTTATAACCACACGGAACCGAGGAATGAGTAATGATGCTGAGAAGTATCACTACGTCAAAATTCATGAGAGTTGGTGCAGTTCTCATGACAATTCTGACATAAAGGGGGTAATACTCCAAGGTAGAACAGAACCAAAAGCTGGGTTGGCATTTTGATCTGCGGAGCACAATTGCTTTGACCCAATCCTAGATATGGAAGAGGTACTGGAGTTTGTTTCTCCTAGTCATTCTGCGATAGAATGGCTTGACGGACCACAAGAGTAATAGGCATCGATAAACGAACGCACGCATACTCTTGACTATCAATTGATAGACGAGGGTCAGAATGCAACTAAAGAGAACAACTCAAAGGAACATATAATTTTCTGAGTTGTGGATGCATAGATTAGTATGTCGAACCAAGTTCAACATATTTCTTCCGGATAACCCATGCAGAAAGGTAGAACTGGCAGAGCCACAATAGATAATGGAGAACTCATCAGGAATAATCCTGTTGTGATATTTCAGTTCAACGAGGAACTTCTGCCATAAGTAGTTCATGGTATTTGGAAGAAGGATGTACCACGAACCTCGAGGACTATCGCAAAGGTTACTAATATCCTAAAGGAGCTAGCAATTACTATCAACGTGAAGTAAGTAGGGTGGATCTCGGGTTCAAAACCCAGAAACAGAATACCTATTACTAAGTAGCATCACGGGACGCTTTCGAGAATAAAAGCCAGAGTCATCACACTGGGGATCACAAAACATTGCTAGATTACTAGGTGACTCCCTAAACACCTAGGGCCATAATAGTAACTCCAACATAATGTCAAGGCAATAGAATACCTTAACTCAACAATTAGTGTGATTGAGCTGGCATAAAGGAGCATCGAAACCAGAGGAAAAGGATTTTGCAAATGCATCAGACTATTTAGAAACCTGGAATGACTCGGACAGCATAACGGCTGTAAATGCTCAGAAGAGATTTGAGACATTCACAGAAATGGTGGCATAACCACTCAGAAGCACAATATCAAGGTTTCGAGATCAACAATTAACATACGGGAGTAGTAGGAACTGAACTGAGACTTAAATCCAACAATCTTATAAGTCCACTGATTAGTAACACGTGATCCTGATAGAAAGAAGAGATAGCCTAGTTCTTAACCCCGTAGGAAAGATAAGATGACTCAGATCAGAAGGCCATGAGGTATAAGGAGTAAAAGAGCCTTACGTTCCATCCCACAATCAATTCCCTTATATAACTAAAGAATTTCTAGACTCAACTTCGACCAGTTTGGCTTGGTAATCCTACAGGCAGTCAAGCTCTGATACCAACGCTGTCAGGACCCCGACTCAATGCCACATCGATCTAGCATGTAACACCTCATATCACTTTGCGGCCTCATGCACGGTATTCCCACGGGTGTCGCCTTACCTTTGCCCGGGACCGTTTGCGCCTTTTGGCACACGTATAAGATAGTGTCGCTAGCATCCATATGATAAGGAGCCCGGGCTGACATGGCTAGTCGTAAACCCAAAGTGGCACAGACTTACAGGGACAGGCATCCATGACCCAGCATTGAACGTGTCGGTCATCAGCAAGTGAATCCAGGCTGTAGCACTGGGCTAGCAGGACTCCGGTGAACCGGGCTGTAGCGGGCTAACAGGACTCCAGTATTCATCGCGTGACATTTCCCCGAAGGGACAGACACAGGAACGAAGAAGGACACATGTCGGCCAGCCTAAGTGTTCCAGAGCAGTAGCAAGCTACCATGGCTCGGTGGAAACACTAGGAGACATTTCCCGGTAAGAGAGGCTACCAAGGATGAACAACTAGGTTGTCAGATCCCACACATACCAAGCATTTCAATAACATACACACAATATGCTCGATATGTGCAAATACAACATGGCATCACAACATGACTCTATAACTCAAGTATTTTAATCAATAGGCTCCGAGGAGCGAGATATTACAAACATGGGTCTCATGACCCAACAATCAGAGTATACAAGTCAAAGCACAAGCGGAAGCTATCATGTCTGAGTACAGACATCTATAAATGAAAAAGGCTGAGAAGCCTGACTATCTACCAAATCCTGCCGAGGGCACAAGATCATAGCTGAGGTAACAAGCTAAACGTCGAAGTCCACGTGAAACTACTAGTGAGACCGAAGTCTCTCTGCAAAACATAAAATAGGCAAACGTGAGTACAAATGTACCCAGCAAGACTTACATCAGAACTAACTACATATGCATCATTATCAACAAAGGGATGGTGGGGTTTAACTGCAGCAAGCCAGCTTTGACTCGGTGGCTATCCTGAACTACGACTGCAATGTAACTCTTTTGAGGTGGCGCACACGAGTCCACATATTCACCATATCAATACACCACTATGGATCCGCTCCCGTCTCCCTACGAGAACGCCATCCATAGCACTCACGCTTATCTTGCGTATTTTAGAGTATCCACTTTCACTTGTCTATGAACTGATATAAGCAACCCAGAAGTCCTTTTCCGCGGACACGGCTATTCGAATAGATGATGTTAACCCTGCAGGGGTGTACTTCTTCATACATGTTTCCACCACTTAGCGTCTGCACACGACATGTGCTCGGCAGACTTCAAGCGAAAGCTGACGTGGGTGTAGACCACGACCTACCTAAACACTCAAGTCTCTAGTCCAGGTTTATCGCCTATTCGGGTTCCATCCATGAGGAGATCCGGCCGGAGTTTCGCTCACAGCCCCAAACGATGTGAACAGGGTTTCGTGACACCAAACGGGCGCCCGGTATACCCGGCCACGTGCCTACCGCATCACAGCCCACCCCTACGGTCAGCGCTGTCCACGGCCTCCAGCATACTACAAACACCAGAAACTACTTGCAACTCCTGGACAGGGGACAAGGGTGGATAAGAAGTCGAGCGGGGTCATATTTCAGGGCCCAATGTATGGTAGTAGCTGAGTCATGGATCACAAACACAGAACTCAGTTCCTAAGGACGGCTTCAATGAGACAACCCACCATGTACTCCTACATGGCCTCTCACCGCTACCTTTACCAAATCGTGTTCACACACTTAGCTCACACACAGTAGGACATGTTCACACACCTCTGATTCATCCCTGATGAATCAGACCTGACTCAACTCTAAGCAGTAGCAGACATGACAAACAAGCAAGAATGAGTAGGCACAACAGGGCTCAAACAACTCCTACTCATGCTAGTGGGTTTCATCTATTTACTGTGGCAATGACAGGTCATGCAAAGGATAAAGGGGTTCAGCTACTGCAGCAAGTAACAGATGAATCGGTGTTGTCCTAATGCAGTAAAAGAGAGCAGGAGCGAGAGAGTAGGATTGTATCGAAATGAACAAGGGGGTTTTGCTTGCCTGGCACTTCTGAAGATAGCATTGAGTCTTCATCAGTGTCAACGATCACATCATCGGTATCACGTCTATCGAGAGGGGACAAATACCGGCAACACACAAGGGAACACAATCAATGCAATGCACAATATGATGCATGATCATGACATGGCAAAATGAATGTGTTTTGGCTAATGCAACTAGCAACAGATTAAATGAAGTTGGTTTGAATACAAGATTCAAATTCAAACTCCATATGTGATTAAATAAATGCCCTTTATATGATTTGTGCTAAACAGCAGCTATAAGTTGTTCTAACATGCATGAAAATGGTACAGATGGATTCCTTGAATTTTTCTGATAATTTTTCATATATAATTTATTTAATTTCGAGTTACGGTTAATTTTCTATGATTTATTGAAGTTTTAGGCATTTTCTGGAATTTCAGAATTAAATTAAATCCAGAAAATACTTATTGCGTCAGCCCCAGGTCACAGTGACGTCAGCAGGGTCAACTGGGCGCCCCAGGTCAAACCTGACGTGTGGGGGCCACACGTCAGTGACACAGGAGCTAATCCCGGTCAAACCCAGCGCTAACTGAGGTTTGACCAGGGGTGGGGCCCACAGTCAGTGGCCTAGGGGGTTGATTAGGGCGTCATTAGTGCTAATTAAGCGCGCCACGTCGGCAGTCGCCGGAGTATCGCCGGCGGCGACCATTCCGCACGGCGGCGCGGCTCGGATTCGAGCTAGGGCGTCAGTTTGGCGCGCTGAGGGCACCAGGGGATGGCCCTTGCTCCCGCGCATCCAGAGGACCGAGTGGGAGGTCGTGGGGTCGCCGGAACTCATGCCGGCGACGAGCTTTGGCGGCGATGGTGTTCGGTGGTGCTCGGGCGCGTCGCTACGGTGCATCAGTGAGCAAATGGAGAGGCTGGGCAGCACCTACTAGTCATGGGGAGCGCTAAGAGCAGCTCAGTGAGGCCATGGGAGCTCGGAGGCTATGCGTGCAGCAGCAATGGCGGACGGTGGCTTCGGTGCTCGTGGGGAACGGCGCTACGGCACGGAGGGAAGCATGCTGAGTTAGGGGAGAGGGTCAGTGACTCACGGCGATGACGAGGGGACGCTCGGCGAGGTCGGGGACGGTCCGGAGCCGGCGAATTTGACGAAGATGGCCGGCAGGTCCGAGGTAGAAGACGACGGCGATGGCGGCGATGCAGGGCTTCCGGAGGGCTGTGGATCGGTGGGGAGGAAGAGGGGGTCGAGGCGGAGCTCCTGGGTGCATCGGCGAGGCTAGGGGTGGCCGGTGGCCATGGGTACGGCGACGATGACGGCGAGCTCCGCTCGGTCGCGGGAGGGGAAACAGAGGAGCGAGGGGGAGGGAGGTCCAAAGAGCGAGGGAGAAGTGAGAGGGGGTCGGGGACGTCTCCGTGGCGTCGTGAGGAAGTCGGGGAGGCTGCCACGGCGAAGCAGGAGGTGGCCGGCGTCGGCGCGCGTGCGTCCAGCACGCAGCTGCTTCGGGGCGAGGGGGAGGAAGATGACTGGCAGCTGGGCTGCACAGTAACGGGCCGCGCAGAAGCTGGGCCGGCTACAAGTAAGTGGCCCAGGTACGGGTCTTTCTCTCTCTCTCTTTTTCTAATTATCTCAGTTTTCTATTATTCTGTAAATTTAGGGCTTTATTAAAAATACTCAGACACTTTCAAAAATCATGAAACTAATCATGGCTACTGTTTAGAATATATCCAACAGTAAACATTTTAGTTTATGATGATTTGAGCATTTGAAATGTTTAATAGCATTTAAATGCCCAAATGAAAATACTATATGATTTAATTCAGTGACCAAATATGTCCTGCAAAAATATAAACCATTTTTGGTAG
The DNA here is from genome assembly GCF_018294505.1 of Triticum aestivum. Taxonomy (NCBI): domain Eukaryota; kingdom Viridiplantae; phylum Streptophyta; class Magnoliopsida; order Poales; family Poaceae; genus Triticum; species Triticum aestivum. Next base: position 507,152,957 of record NC_057806.1, on the reverse strand, counting down.
ATGCTTCCACCTCAAACCAGAAATGTTGAACATTTTTAGAGGACATTTTGAGTTCAATGAAAAAGGTTTTATTTTGACCCTAGTTGAATTCATTTGGTGCTAGGGCTTAGTCAATCCCCATCTCAGGTTTAAATAAAATTTAAACATGATGTAACACTCTAATGCATGCACTAGGCATTGTCAGAACTAGGGATGTGACATTATGCTACTATATCTCTTAGTCTTGTGCTTCATGAATAGGAATTTGAAAAGGACGACAAGTGAAAATTAAAATTCCTACGTTTTTTCTTCCAAGGAGACACTAAAGGAACAAATCCGTGTGCTCAGTGGACAATATATATAACATGTAGAGTAAAAAAGAGATGCAACAAGTGTACAACATCTTTGGCGAAGCCATGTCGATCTCAGCGTGATTGGGTTGGCCGGTAAGGATGCTCCGGCTGACTTTGCTGTCGGAGGAGGGGAATAAGATCTTAGGCGTCTGGAGATCGAGCCCGAGGTACTGCTCCGCTGTGATGGAGGGTTTCGTCGTTGGAGCAACTCCGGTGAGTTGTACGATGCCGAGGCTGAAAGAGGACAAGAGAGACAACGAACGACGTTAACCTGAGTGGATTTCTAATAGCATCTCCAATATATGACGTAAAATACATAATCACAAAGTGCTAGATGTAAAATACATCAGCCCCTCATCTCTGAACTTAACTGTCAAAACTGAACTTAACTGTCGAAACTGAATTTTGCTGTCGAAACTGAATTTTACTATCGAAACTGAGCGCACTAGCAAGGTGAGGCTACACATCGGTCGACTCACTTTTTCATCTCTGGTCAGTCGATTTTGCAGCCGTTGGATACGAAATCAAGGGCCTGTGGTTCATCTTCAACCTCCACCCCCCTGAGCCACCAGCCACCACCGGCCAAACAGCAGCTCCCTGCCGCCCATGGCCGGCGGTGCGCCGCCCCGAAAACACTCCCCACCGCCGGTCCGCCGCCGCCCCGGCCATCCCTCTAGGCCCCCCTGTGCCGAGCTTTTTCTCCAGCGATCCCCACGCCACCGCCCCGCCAACGCCCCACCACCGCCGGTGACCACCGCCCCCATCCTGAACCCTAAGAGAGATAGTGGGGTACCTCTCTGGCGAGCCCCCCTCCCCGCTGAAGTTGGTTCTTCC
>NC_057806.1:507143922-507151460 GCF_018294505.1 Triticum aestivum | reverse complement strand
CCCCCTGAAAATCGACTGACCCAAAAGTCGATTCAGTCGACTGAAGTGTAGCTGAATCGGAGCAGCATCACAAGCAAGAGCAAGAGCGAGAGTAGTAGCGCGAGCAATAGCAATAGCAAGAGCAGACCAGGCAGGGGATCAAGAGCAAGAGCAGAGCAGCAGCGCGAGCGAGAGCTAAAGCAGCAACAGCTCCTACTGATGTGGACGTCGTGGCCGAGGGAGCGACGCCGTGGAGGAAGTGACCGGTGATGAAGCCATGTACCTAGGGTAGGGGCACGAACCTGTCCAAAAAGCCCTACCCTAGGACATCCCTAGAAGAAGTCACCTTTCAATCGACTTGAAGGTATCCCACTCGACGGGTTCAAGACACTCGACCAAGAAGCTATCACTCGACCATGAAGCCAACCACTCGACCGCCAGGAGACCTAAAGTCACTCCGCAGGCAAACGGTCGGCTATTAAGTAGTCTATATGGTCATTATAGCACTTTATTTAGGGGCGTTACCAGTAACGCCCAACCATAAATGTACCTTAAACCCTGCATTACTAAGGGCAGCAGGGGGCCGGCGAACTCTATATAAGCCACCCCCCTCCTTAGTATGAAGGGTTCGCACCCCTGTTATTCACACGCCAGTAATCCAGTCGACCGCCTCCGGGCACCGAGACGTAGGGCTGTTACTTCCTCCGCGAAGGGCCTGAACTCGTACATCTTGGTGTGTTTACAACTTCCCAATTGCTGAGATCTAGCCTCTCCATACATAACCCCCTACATCACTGTCAGAGTTAGAACCACGACAGTTGGCGCCCACCTTGGGGCCAGAATCTTAGCACCTGATTGGAGAAGTTGCGATTTTTTCGATCCCTTTGATCATGGTTTCGTGCAGAGTTTTGGTGGAGGGCCGCGAGATCCGCCTCGGCGTGCTCACGTTCATCACCGACGACTCCGCCTGGCTTCAGGAGGCGCCACTCGACATCGACGCGCTCCCCGTCCGCGGTGCGACGCATTTCCGCGCATGCGTTCGTGGCATCCTCCTGAGGCAGCCGTCGACCTAGTATCGGTCAGCCCCCGTATCGTCACCCCACTCTGTCTCCCACCGGCGCAAGCGCTCCGGTCGGTCGAGACTTCAGAGGTGGGTGAGGCATGTCGTGGCTCACCAGTCGGCCGCCCCGCAAGTCGCGGCAATCGAGCCCGACGAATCCCTTTGCGACCTGTTCGACTGGCTCCGCGGAGACCGCCTCCGAGTGCGACAGCAGCGACCCAGCGGCTGAGATCCTGGCGGTCGATGGAATGCACAGTCCTCCCGGTTTCCTTCGCGCTGATGGAGGCGCGGGTGGGGGCGACCCGTTGCATCCCCACGATGAGTATCTCCCCGAACCTCTCACGTCATTACAGCGAGAGGAGCTTCGCCGCCGTAACACGGACGCACTCCGCACTCCTATCGTCGGAGAGTCCTCCGAGGCCCGGGCCTTGGAGGACGCGCGCTTGGCTAATTTGGCCGAGCGCACTCGACTGGAGAATCTCCAGCGAGCACTCGACGAGCAAGCGCGTCAGTGGGCTCCTGAGTCTAGTCGACGCCAGCTCTTCCCGCCAACGCAGGTATACCGAACCCCAGTTCAGAATTTGGCCGCCGTGGCCCATATAGCAGAATTGATTCAGCCCTCCCAGTCAGAGGCTGGCAGGGGCTGGTTACACATCAGAGCATTGCTCCGGGCGGCGGGAAACCAGAATTCCGCTGTTTCTCAGTCGCGGAATAGGATCCACAGTCGATCCGTTGCAACAGATATAGTCCAGTCGGCTCACAGCCCGCGGTCGCCCCCGAGGCGTGAGGGACGTGGCGACCGGCATGATCAGTACAGAAGGAATGAGCAGTATGATCACCGATCCGATCGTGATGATCGACGTCGAGTGCCAACCCCTCCCCCGAGGAGTGGGTCATATGCGCCTCGACATCGAGATGACAGGCGCCCTCATAGCATTGGGCAGAGGATTCCCGTCGACCCCAGGGACCCAGGCTTTGACGCGAGATATGTCCTCGTTCAAGGCTTGGTTGATAGGAACAGGGCTCATCGGGAAGGCCAGAACAGAGATGCGCCCGCCAGCAGCAGAATACGTGTTTCAGGGCCAGAGTGTTTCAGTCGAGCCATCAGGGCCGCGGTGATTCCTCCCATCTTTCGGTTGGCGACTGGAGTCAGCAAGTTCACCGGTGAGTCTAAGCCTAACACTTGGCTCGAAGATTACCGAGTGGCTGTACAGATTGGCGGTGACAATGATGAGGTGGCTATGAAGCATTTGCCTCTCCTGTTAGAGGGCTCGGCCAGAGCGTGGCTGAATTAGTTAGCACCCAGCAGCATCTACACTTGGGAGGATCTCTCTCGAGTGTTTGTCACAACCTTTGAGGGAACATGCAAGCGACCCGCAGGCCTTACAGAATTGCGGTCTTGCGTGCAGAAGCTGAGTGAAACTCTGAGGGATTACATCCAGAGGTGGATCACTTTGCATCACACATTTGAGAATGTACCGGATCACCAAGCAGTTTGTGCCTTTAAAGAAGGCGTCAAGAACAGAGAGTTGAACCTGAAGTTCGGTCAGACCGGAGAAATGTCCCTGAACCGGATGATGGAAATTGCCACCAAATACGCTAACGGAGAAGATGAAGATCGACTCTGGAGTGGCAAGCAGAAAGCAGTCGCCCAGGAAACCGGAGGCAATTCTAGTCAGAAGCAGAAGCGGAAGGCCGAGCCAGCCGCCCCTGGGGAGGCCCTGGCCGCAACCCAGGGAAATTTCAAGGGAAAACCCAAAGGCCCCTGGAAGCCCAAGAAAGTCAAGGATCAAGATGAAAATGATGTTTTGGATCTGCCATGTCACATCCACACCAAGAAAGATGAAGAGGGTAATTTTATTTACCCAAAGCATACCACTCGACAGTGTCGGCTCCTGATCCAGCAGTTTCAGGGCAAACAGTCCAAAGATAAGGAAAAAGAGTCGGACAGAGTTGAGGACAAGGAAGATAGTGACGATGGATACCCCCAAATCAATTCCACCCTGATGATTTTTGCTGATGTTGAAAGCAAAAGTCGACTGGAAGTCATTAACCGTGAGGTGAATATGGTTGCTCCGGCGACACCCAGTTATCTGAAGTGGTCTCAGACTGCCATCACATTCGACCGGTCCGATCACCCTATGCACATTGCCACCCCTGGGAGGCAAGCTTTGGTGGTCGACCCAGTTGTCGAAGGCACTCGACTGACCAAAGTCCTGATGGATGGTGGCAGTGGCCTGAACATATTGTATGCTGAAACATTGAAAGGGATGGGCATTCCGATGTCCAGGCTCAGTGCCAGCAACATGAGCTTCCATGGAGTCATTCCTGGAAAGAAAGCCGAGTCACTCGGCCAGATTGCTCTCTACGTGGTTTTCGGCAATTCAAAGAATTACCGCAGGGAAAAGTTGACATTTGAGGTTGTGGACTTCCAAAGTGCTTATCATGCTATTCTGGGCCGGCCAGCTTATGCACGCTTCATGGCTCGACCATGCTACGTGTATCTCAAGTTGAAGATGCCCGGCCCCAGAGGTGTGATCACCGTTACCGGCAATCGGAAGAAAGCAGAAGAGTGTTTTCAGAAAGGATCAAAGATTGCTGACGCTCAGATGGCAGTTGTTGAGCTACAAGAGTACCAGAAGACTGCTGATCCGAGTGAATTGCTAATAGCCAAGAAGCCTCCTTCAGAATCTGCTTTTTAGTCGTTCGGTGAAACTAAGCCAGCTCACATTCACCCGACCGACCCCGACGCTGCCCCGACTCACATCTCGATGACGCTCGACTCCAAATAGGAAGAAGCACTCATCCAGTTCCTCCATGAGAACTGGGACGTCTTCGCATGGAAGCCTTCTGACATGCCTGGAGTTCCCAGGGGGCTGGCTAAGCACCGTCTACGAGTCGACCCGAAGTTCAAGCCTGTGAAAGAACATCTTCGACGGTCCGCCGTCCAGAAGAGGAAAGCTATTGGCGAGGAGGTGGCTCGGCTCTTAGCAGCGGAGTTCATCTGAGAGATTTACCACTTCGAGTGGCTCGCCAATGTAGTCATGGTCCCCAAAAAGGACAAGTCACTTCGCATGTGCATTGACTTTAAACACATCAATCGGGCCTGCCCGAAAGATCATTTCCCTCTCCCCTGCATCGACCAAGTAGTGGACTCGACCGCAGGGTGTGAGCATTTGTCTTTTCTAGATGCTTATTGAGGGTACCATCAGATCCGTCTGTATGGACCCGACGAGATCAAAACAGCTTTCATCACCCCATTTGGGTGCTTCTGTTATGTCACCATGCCCTTCGGCCTCAAGAATGCTGGAGCCACATTCATGAGGATGATTCAGAAGTGTTTACTCACTCAGATCAGTCAGAACGTAGAAGCATACATGGACGATATTGTGGTTAAGTCACGGAAAGGTTCCGACCTACTGACTGACCTTGCCGAAACCTTTGCTAACCTCAGGGGACACGATATCAAGCTCAATCCATCAAAGTGTACATTCGGAGTTCCAGGTGGAAAGTTACTCGGTTTTCTCATTTCCGAACGAGGAATCGACGCTAATCCCGAGAAAGTTGGCACCGTACTCCGGATGAAGCGCCCTGTGCGTGTACACGATGTCTAGAAACTTACAGGTTGCTTGGCCGGTCTAAGTCGATTCATTTCTCGTCTCGGTGAAAAGGCGTTGCCTCTTTACCGACTGATGAAGAAGTCTGACAAGTTCGAGTGGACTCCATAAGCTGACGCAGCATTTGCAGAGCTCAAAGCTCTGCTCGCCACCCAGCCGGTGCTTGCTGCCCCAATTAGTGAAGAGCCTCTGCTGCTGTACATTGCGGCCACGGGACAAGTTGTTAGTACAGTACTCACGGTCGAGCGAGAAGAAGAAGGAAAGGCCTTCAGAGTTCAGCGCCCAGTATATTATGTGTTTGAAGTTTTGATCCCTTCGAAGCAAAGATATCCCCATTACCAGAAGCTTGTATATGGGATATACATGACCACGAAGAAGGTTGCACACTACTTCTCTGACCATTCCATTACAGTCGTTAGCGACGCTCCACTGTCAGAGATCTTGCACAACAGATATGCAACTGATTGAGTGGCTAAGTGGGCGATTGAACTCCTCCCCCTAGATATCACGTTTGAAGCAAAGAAGGCTATCAAGTCCCAAGCAATTGCAGATTACATCGCCGAGTGGATTGAACAGCAACTCCCGACTCAAGTTCACTCGGAGCATTGGACAATGTTCTTCGATGGATCTAAGATGCTGAACGGTTCCGGTGCTGGGGTAGTATGGGTCTCCCCCCGAGGAGATAAGCTCAGATACGTTCTCCAGATTCACTTTGATTCCTCCAACAATGAAGCAGAATATGAAGCACTCTTGTACGGGTTGCGCATGGCCATTTCACTCGGTGTCCGGCGCCTCATGGTCTACGACGACTCAGATTTGGTGGTTAATCAGGTGATGAAGGAGTGGGACGTCAGAAGCCCAGCTATGACTGGCTATTGCAACGCAGTAAGAAAGCTAGAAAAGAAATTCGAGGGGTTAGAGCTTCATCACATCCCCCGACTGAAAAATCAAGTAGCAAATGATCTGGCAAAGATAGGCTCCAAGAGAGAAGCCATTCCCAGCAATGTGTTTTTGGAGCACATCCGCTCGCCGTCAGTCCAGGAGGATCCCTTCGCAGAAGAAGCCCCGCAACCGAAAAGTGCCACAGATCCGACTGAAGTCGAAATTCCTGCTGTGGTCGACCTAGTCATGGAGGTCTTGGCTATCACTCCTGACTGGACGGTACCATACATCGCGTATATCTTGAGGAAAGAACTCCCGGAGGACAAGGAAGAGGCTCGACAGATCGTCCACCGATCCAAGGCCTTCACAGTCATAAAGGGACAGTTGTATAGGGAAAGCGCGACTGGAATTGGTCAGAAATGCATAACACTAGAAGAGGGTCAAATGATCCTTAATGATATCCAGTCGGGGACCTGTGGTCACCAAGCGTCATCTCGGACCATTGTGGCTAAAGCATACCGAGCAGGATTTTACTGGCCAAGAGCAAATGAGATGGCAAAAGAGATAGTCGACAAGTGTGGAGGTTGCCAGTTCTACTCCAACATGTCACACAAGCCTGCATCAGCCCTGAAGACCATTCCACTCGTCTGGCCCTTTGCTGTCTGGGGACTAGACATGGTCGGTCCACTGAGAACAGGCAGGAGCGGATTCACGCATGTGCTTGTGGCAGTCGACAAGTTCACCAAATGGATTGAAGCCAAGCCTATCAAGAATCTCGATGCTTGCACTGCTATCAGTTTCGTCAGAGGGATGACGTTCAGATATGGGATCCCGCATAGCATCATCACCGACAATGGGTCAAACTTCAATTCAGACAAGTTCAGAGCTTCTTGCGCCTCTCAAGGCACGCGAGTCGACTACGCGTCGGTCGCGCATCCTCAGTCGAATGGACAAGCTAAAAGAGCAAATGGTCTGATTCTCAAAGGATTGAAGCCTCGATTGATGCTGATCTCAAGCACGCAGCAGGAGGTTGGGTCGACGAACTTCCATCGGTTTTGTGGGGGCTGAGGACCACCCCGAACCGATCGACCGGAAGAACGCCATTTTTTCTGGTTTACGGAGTCGAAGCCGTCCTGCCGAGTGATCTACTTCACAACACCCCCAGAGTCGAGCTTTATAACGAAGACGAAGCAGAGCAAGCCCGGCAAGACGCAGTCGACCTCCTAGAGGAGGAGAAGGAAATGGCTATGATCAGATCAACCATCTATCAGCAAGACTTGCGTCGATTCCATGCCAGAAATGTGAAGAGCAGAGCCTTCCAGGAAGGAGATTTGGTCCTCCGAGTGGATCAACAGAAACCACACAAACTTGCTCCTACTTGGGAAGGTCCCTTCATCGTTAACAGAGTCCTCCACAATGGAGCATATCACCTCTACAATGTTGATCACAAGACCGACGAGCCACGAGCTTGGAATGCGGAACTACTCCGCCCCTTTTACACTTGAGTTCTCCCTTGGACGAGATGTAATAAGAAAAAATTTCTGCAGTTCATTTTTATCAAAGACAAGAGTGTCCCAATAATCACTGTCACTTTTGTTTCCATACAAAATCCCCTAGTGGGTGACTTAGCCGCGAATCCGTTTCGCCTAAGTTTAAAAAATCCTACCGAGTGGAGAGCAATCCTCCCACTCGGGGGCTTAGCTCCAGTCCAGTACTCGCCTAAGTTCTCCCACTAAGAGACTTAGCTGCAGTTAGGCACTCGCCTAAGTTTGAAAAAATCCTACCGAGTGGAGAGCAAACCTCCCACTCGGGGGCTTAGCTACAGTCCAGTACTCGCCTAAGTTCTCCCACTTAGAGACTTAGCTGCAGTCAGGCACTCGCCTAATTTTGAAAAAATTCTACCGAGTGGAGAGCAAACCTCCCACTCGGGGGCTTAGCTACAGCCCAGTGCTCGCCTAATTGTTTAAAAATCCTACCAAGTGGAGAGCAAACGTCCCACT
>NC_057806.1:507099803-507143843 GCF_018294505.1 Triticum aestivum | reverse complement strand
ACGAGTGTAGAGCAACCCTCCCTCTCGGGGGCTTAGCTGCAGTCCAGCACTCGCCTAAGTTCTCTCACTTAGAGACTTAGCTGCAGTCCGGCACTCCCCTAAGTTTGAAAAAAATCCTACCGAGTGGAGAGCGATCCTCCCACTCGGGGGCTTAGCTGCAGTCCAGCACTCGCCTAAGTTCTCTCACTTAGATACTTAGCTACAGTCCGGCACTCGCCTAAGTTTGAAAAAATCCTACTATGTGGAGAGCGATCCTCCCACTCGGGGGCTTAGCTGCAGCCCAACACTCGCCTAAGTGTTTAAAAATCCTACCGAGTGGAGAACAAACCTCTCACTCAGAGGCTTAGCTGCAGCCCAATGCTCGCCTAGGTCAAGACACAACCCAATCCGCGAGTCGACTGCTACCTTCCCCTTCGGAGCTGCGCCGCAAATACAAGGTCATTCCGAGTGAAGATCAAGATCCACTTGACGAGTCAAACCATGAAGATATTCAACGAGAAATCAAGATCAGATAAAGCCTAAAAGGTCCCAGACCTCAGGCCAAAGTAATCGAGCCCTCAGCTCGACGGAGTTTAACGGTTACAAAATCCACTCGGCATTCTGAGGCAAATTTAAAGTGGAGCTCAAAAGTTTTTCACTCCTCAGGTGGAGGACTGGAAGGGGCGACGAACTCGTCCAAGTCGATCCCGTCTGCAATACGGGTGGCAGCAGCGATGAATGTCTCCATGAAATCTTGAAAGTTGTGCTTCCTGGTATTGGCAACTTGGATGGCGGCCAGCTTCTCTTCTCGCGCCTCCTTGCAATGGATGCGGACCAGAGACAGAGCCACATCAGCGCCACACCGAGCAGAAGACTTCTTCCACTCCTGCACTCGGTCAGGGATTCCGTTAAGTCGAGTCATCAGAGACTCGAGATCGTTTTGGAGTGTAGTCTCTGGCCAAAGTGCCGGGTCGATCCATGACATGGCAACCTTCAGCCGAGCCAAGTAGTCCACGACGCCGTCAATGCGAGATTCCAGTCGGAGCAGATTCATGGCAGCTTCATCTTTCGCGGGAGAGTTGATTGGATCCAAACCTGTTTCAATCCGCCCAGTCTCCTCTTCAAAGTTCTGGCAAAGCTCTGCATACACGATCCAAGGATAAGTCAATTTTCATAGACTGAGTCGACACAAAAAAAACCCAGTCGGAACTGAATGTGCACCTTCAAGCTTGATGTACAACTTCTTGGCGAGGCTCCTCAAGTAGCTCTCCAGGTCGTCCCTCCTGCGAGCGATGCCTTCCATCTTCTCGTTCAGGGTGAGGTTCTCCTTCTTCCAACGTGAACACTCCCTGTTGGCTTCATTCAGAGTGGTCTTCATCTTGGTATTCTCTTCTTCTAAGTGGTCGACTGAAGCCAGCTTTTGTACGGCCAGAGCGGTCTTGTCATCAGCCTCCTTACGGGCAGTAGCCAAGTCCTAATCCTTCTTCACCAGAACTTCGTTCAGTTTTTCTGTGAAGAAATGATGATTGAATCAGAAATAGCAGAAGGATACTCAAGCCTAAAAGCTAACCAGTCGACAAAATCGTCTTACCCGCGGCGCCGTCTCTGACCTTCTGCAGCTCTGTTATGGCCAGCTCCAGATCAAGGTTCAGTTGAATCTGCTGCTTCTCCAAGTCAGCCAAGCGGGCTCCAAGATCGCAAGATTTCTAAAGTCAAAGGGGAGAAGTTATCATTACAGACGATGAGATGAGAGTCCCACCTCTCCTCCCTCCGGCGCCCTGCTCTCCAGCGATCTTCCTCCTCAGCCAGTAAATTTGGTTTTCTCTCCACCCATCTTCTCCGGCGCTCTCTGATCTACCACCCTATACCCATCTCACATGGGTTCTCATGGTGGATCCACCTTGGATCTGGATTTCTCCAAAGGAGTGGCTTTTGCGGACGAGGTTTTTAGATCTTGTGGGAAAACCATTCATCCCTCGGATGACATGAACCATTTTATTATGGTTGTGTCTTTTAGCAGACATAGATTCCGTCTTGATGAGGATTCGGTGGCGGCGGCATTGGAATGTGCAACTGGAGGATCTGCAATCGATCTATCTGTGCAACTCATTGCGGACAAGGTATTCTCATTTATGGTATCTTGCAAACGTGTTGGCATGTTTATTCTCCATTTGCGATCTTTCGCGTGCCCGCAATTCAAATGTTACTTCCATCTGTGGGGATATGGCGGCCCTAATTGGAAATGTGAATTTACTATTTAGAAGAAAGAATGTGATGCGGAGTGGATTATCATCAGTCCCTCTAAGAGGCGTGCTTCTATTGGTTTGCTTGCTATGCATAAGCCGCCTTCCAAATCTGCATTACGTTCGGGTTCTAGGCCTCCGAGGAACATTTCTTTCGCTACTTTCCAACAGTACGATGCCTGCAAGGGATACTCTTATCCTGCTTCGCCAGGTCTTGTTGATCTGGTTTCAGATGCTGGGTATGCCTTGCTGCCTCGTGAGAGAGTCATCGTGCCGCCATCGCCGGTGACTGAACTCCGATGGATGGTGGCAGAACCACCCATTATTTTCGGAACAGTCAATGTCCAAGCTATTTCCTCGGCTGGGATTTCTAATCCAGCCATTCCGGACGTGAATCTGCATGTGCATGGGAAGGAACGAGCTGGTCCGGCTGCGTCCCACGTGACCTCTTCAGCTCAGCTTAATACCCAGCCCGAGGAGGTTTCCCCGGTCTAGTTTGATTTGGCCCAAGCTGCATCCGGATCTCAATCTACCCCTCCACCTGTTATTGGAAATGAGGAGTTTATTACTCCGAGGGCATCGGAATCACCTGTTGATTATGACAGATTTAATGATTTTGTAGATGACATGGTTTTCAAAGTATGGAAATGTCAAAACTGTTTGTCCATGAGGCATTTATCCAGCGCGTGCACCGGCAAGGTTAGGTGCCGTAGATGCTTTCGTTGGGTCACCGGGCAAAGGGCTGTTCAGATTCTATTCTATCTCCCTCTTACAGGTGGGTCCCATGGAGCAAATCCACCTTATCTAACCGGTCTACTAGTTTATAGGAGCAGGACTCCTCGATTTCTCCCATAGCTAGCCCGGAGAGGCCTATGCCCAGTCCCATCAAGCCTGCTACCCCGTCCATCCCACCATTGCCAGTTGAGCCACTGCCCACAATGCCTCTGCCGCCCATCTCACCAACGCCCTCAATCATCTCGACTCCGGCATTGGATCACCCCTCCCCAGCTCCAGGAATGGCCAACTTCCCGCTAGATCGCATGGATTTCCTCCCACATGGCTTCGATATCATTGATGGAGGGGAGCTGCGCCTGCCTCACACTTTCTTTGCGCTGGCGGTGGCTCCGGATCGACAGCATGAGCAGTATGCCATCACCATCATTGAGCCGGCTCCGCTACCTGAAGAAGTTGCCATCTTCCGGAACATGGTGAGTGATTTTGTCGTCAATAACCTGCAGAGAGCTGTGTTGGATGCCCAGCCATGGATCCAAGGGGTTGGTTTGTTTAGATTGCATAGTGCTCTGGCCCGCCAAGCATTAGTGGATCATCCTCCTTTTGACTTGGGCAATGATAGATTTGTCAGGTTTATTCTGCATGATGAAGGTATCAACTATAGAGCTACACAGGGTTTTAGAAGGGGATGGGTTATGCTGCTAGGCGTTCCTTTGGACTATGGGCGCTCTCAATATCTTGCAGATGTTATGAGTACTTTTGGTCGCTTCCACCATTGGCACCAGGACGATCCGATGATGGTCCGATCATTGGTCTATGTGTCTTTTCCTGCACCGACTATGGTTCCGAGATCAGTGACATACAGAGAATTTGCAGACTTTGGAGGGGTTCGGATCTCTTGGTCTGCACCAGTTTATATTCTATCTACAGACTTTGCTGATATCCTACCTGCTGATGAGGACCCAATGCCCTTCAATGGCAATCCCCACCCTCTCCCTGGCAACATGCAGTTCAACAACCATAACTGGGTCTTGCCTGAGTTCCCAGAACTGGGCTGGAACGATGTGCCTGCACCTGACAATGGGCAGCCACAGAATGAGCCCCCACAGTTTCAGGAAGTCTTGCAGCAGGATAATGTTGAGGAAGTTCAGTCTCAGGAATCCATCATGCTCCAGCTTTCTGAGGATTCAGTTAACAATGTGAATGATGCTGCTGAAATGGCTGTTCTCCAACACCCAATGGGACTGCAGCAGCCTCCTCTGATGATTGCGCAAGTTCTTACTACTTTTCGGCCTGTTCTGCCCCCTGTCATGCAATGGAAACGTACTTTTGAGAAGGTATTGCCTCTTATGGGGATCTCTGATATCCCAAAGTTTAGCTTCCGATCTGATGTTGGTGCTTTTCTGAACAAGCAGTCCTGGGTGACTCTTTTCAACACTCCATCCCCAAAATTACAGTTTCTGCCTGCATTTGTTTCTATGACTCAGTCTATGAAAGTGACACCTGTTAAACGGCCGGTAGCTCGAGCCCTTGAGTTTACGGTTGTTTCTAAAGTTACTCTGAAGCGTGGGAGAAAGCCCAAGGCCTCTCGAGTTATGGTGGATTCTGAGGTCAGGCGCAGTGCTCGTCTTAGTGCGATGCGAGATGGATATCGTCAGGTAACTTCTGGCACATCTTCTAGGAGGCCGCACACACTGAAGAAGCGCAAATCTATGCCTTCCCAGCCTGAGGAAGATTCTACAGTGCCTCCTCTGATGGCCATAGTCGATCTTCAGCGAATTGGTACTCGTCTTCGCATTGCGCCAGAGAAGATCATGATGGATAAGCTTGCAGCTAATCCTACCCGCTCCAACAAAAGTGCAAGTTCAGATGATTAATTGCTTCATCCATGGCGTACCATAACCGCCATTTATCTGTTCTTACCTGTTTGGAACATTGCTATTTTCGTCTGTTTAGTGGGTTGTAGGCCATTGTGTGGCTTACTTTTAATTGTGCGCTCTTTTGGTTTGTAATGAATCAAACTTCGTTTAGAGAGTGGAAAGTACTTTGTTGGAATGTTAGGGGTTTGAATTCTGAAGCGCGTCAGCTAGCTGTTAGGCAAAAGATCAGTGAAAGTGGATGCTCTGTTGTTTGCCTCCAAGAAACCAAATGCATGCATATTGATCAACGCTTCATTAGGAAATTCTGTCCTCAGCATTTTGATAACTTTGTTTATGTGCCATCGGTTGGGGCATCAGCTGGTATGGTGGTCATATGGAATTCATCCTTCTTCACAGGCAATTTAATTGAGGCTAAGCCATTTAGTATTATTGTGAAGTTTCAATCTAAGCATACATCAGAGACTTGGTCTCTTGTCTCAATTTATGGTCCGTGTCAAGGACCGGCGCGTGATGATTTTGTATAGTGGTTATATAATCTGGATATTCATTTTGAGGACAATTGGCTGCTTTTAGGCGATTTCAACTTTATGCGATCGTTTGAGAACCGAAATCAGCCAGGTGGTGATGTAAATGATATCTTTTTGTTTAACGAAATAATTGGTCATTTGGGTCTTGTTGAGCTGCCAATCAAGGGCCGTCTGTACACATGGTCTAATATGCAAACCACACCTCTGCTAGAACAAATTGATTGGTTTTTTACATCTGTGGCTTGGACACATGATCACCCCAACACAATGGTCATACCCCTTGCGCACACTACCTCTGATCATGTTCCGTGTGTGGTTTCCATTGCCACTTGTATTCCCAAGGCAAAAGTTTTTCTCTTTGAAAACTATTGGGTTGACCTGCCTAGTTTTATGGATTGTGTATCGGAGGTTTGGAACAGACCTATGGATAGATCTTCAACTGCCTTAACCATTTCTACTAAATTCAAAACTCTTCGTTATGCTCTCAAGAAATGGCATCTCAATCTATCCACAGTCAAGGCTCTCATTGCGGATTGCAACAAAGTAATCCTTTTTTTGGATAATATTGAGGAATTTAGGCCCTTGAGTTGGCCGGAGTTCAATTTTCGCAAGATTGTCAGATTACATCTTGAAGATATTTTGCACTGGCAGTTCATTTATTGGAAGCAACGTTGCACGATCAGAAATATCAAAGTTGGTGAGGAAAATTCAAAAATTTTCCATGCTATGGCAACGGAAAGGTATCGGAGAAACACCATTTCCTCGATCAAATCTGTGGATGGGGAGGTGATTTCTGACCATCTACGGTTAGCAGGGATGTTTTGGTCTGACTTCAATAGTAGAATGGGCCAGGCAAAAGGTATTCAAATGGGTTTTGACCTTGACACATTAATTACGCGGATTGATGGTCTGGAGAATTTGTCCTTGCCTTTCACGGACTCCGAGGTTGATGCGGTGATCAAGAACATGCCTTCTGACCGCGCTCCGGGCCCTGATGGGTTTACTTGTCTTTTTCTTAGGAAGTGCTGGAATATTCTAAAGCCAGATTTTATGAAGCTGGTCAAGGAATTTTATGAGGGAAAGTGTGACCTGGAGTGTCTGAATACATCTCTCATTACCCTCATCCCCAAGAAGTTGAGTCCGGAGTATATTGGTGATTTTAGGCCCATTTCATTGACAAATACTTGCCTCAAGTTTTTAACTAAACTTTTGGCAAATCGTTTACAAAGTGTGATCTTAAAATGTACCCACCGCAATCAATATGGGTTTCTTCGCTGTAGATCCATTCAAGATTGTCTCGCATGGTGTTTTGAATATATCCATCAGTGCAAGGCATCCAAAAGGCCTATAATCCTACTCAAGTTGGATTTCACGAAGGCGTTTGATACCATCGAGCAAGAGCTGATTCTCAGGATCCTGAAATGTAAGGGTTTTGATGATCGCTGGACAGGTTGGATTGAGAGTATCTTGTCCTCTGGATCCTCTTCGGTTCTTTTAAATGGTGTGCCTGGTAGTCATTTTGTCTGTCGTTCAGGTGTGCGTCAAGGAGACCCATTATCCCCTTTATTATTTGTGATTGCTGTGGATTTATTGCAGTCTATGGTTAATGAGATGTGTGCAAGGAACATTCTCACACTGCCCATTCCAACCTCCTCCCGCGACTATCCGATTGTGCAATACGCTGATGACACATTAATTGTCCTTCCTGCGGTTGACAGCCAACTCATTGCTTTCAAGGATATGCTTGAGACCTTTGCTAAGTCTACGGGTTTGCGGGTTAACTTTAGTAAATCCTCATTAATCCCAATGAATATGTCAGATGAGGAGGGTAAACGTGTGGCTGCTTTGCTTGGCTGTGATGTTGGCTCCATGCCATTTACTTACCTGGGATTGCCAATGGGTACTAGTAGACCCACAATTTATGACCTGCTTCCCTTAGTGGACCGCATAGAGAGAAGATTATCTGCCTCCTCTTGTGTGTTGAACCAGGCAGCCGGCTACAACTCTTGAAATCTGTTCTTTCATCCATGCCAATATATTTCTTGTGCACTCTCTCATTACCTCAAGGAATTTTGAAGCAGATTGAACGCATCATGCGGCAATGTTTGTGGAGAGGCAACTCTGATACACCAAGACAGTCATTGGCAGCTTGGGAGCTAGTATGTCGGCCCAAGAGCCATGGAGGACTTGGGGTTCTAGACCTGGGCATACAAAATGATGCCTTGTTGATCAAGCATCTATTTAAATTTTTTAACAAGTTGGATGTACCTTGGGTTTCTCTTATCTGGGACACATATTATGCTACTGCACCGCCCCAAGTAACTCGAAGTTGTGGTTCTTTTTGGTGGCACGACGTGATGAAGTTGTATGATAAATTTTGTAGATTGGCTGTCCCTCAAGCGCGCTCCGGAGGCACGGTGGTTTTTTGGTTGGATCGGTGGCAACTTAATAACGAGGTGGTTATCATGCAACAATGTTTTCTGAGGCTCCACTCTTTTGTGATTGATGACACGCTTACCATTAAGGATGTGATGGAGCTGCCTGACCCGACCGACAATTTTCACCTGCCTCTATCAGTTGAAGCTTTTGAGGAATTCAACCAGCTTCAGGCTTTAATGACTCTGATCAATTTGCATGAGGGAGTTAATGATGTCTGGAAATGGCCTTCAAGGACTGGGGATTATCGATCCAGGATCTACTATCTGTTTTGTTTTTTCGAAGTTGTGGTTGACCCCATATTTGGGTGGATCTGGAAATGTTCTTGCACTCTCAACCTCAAGGTGTTTGGCTGGCTCCTGTTGATGGATCGTCTAAACACTAGGGATATGATGCAGCGACGACATTGGATTATTCCGGATGTTACATGTGTTATGTGCTTCTCAGGTTTGCATGAAGATAGAGTTCATCTCTTATTTGCTTGCAACTTTAGCCAACGTGTCTGGAATTATTTGGGCATCTCATGGAGTGTTCACCCTAACCAAAGTACTTTTGATATGGCTTGCGCGGCCAGGAAGGAATTTGGTCAGCCTTTTTTCACTGAGGTAGTCTTTACGGCTACTTGGAATATTTGGACCCAAAGGAATGGAAGGATCTTCAGAAATGAGTTGCCCACTTTCAGATCTTGGAGGAGGAACTTCATTCATGATATTTCTCTTTTAGCTCATAGAATCAAATGTAAATATAGAGATAGACTAACCTCTTGGATAGCTTCCCTACCCTAACCTCTCTCTGTAAGTAGCCTTTCTTTGCTCTTTGTAATTTTGTACAGCGTTCCGATTGTTTTTTAATAAAGGGCTGTGAGGCTGTTGCCTTGCAGTATATAGTCAAAAAAAGTCATCATTACAGTAAAAAAACAACAAAGGCAATAAAAACTAAGACTACGGTCGACTGCCAGCAGTCGACTGGATACCGTTCCATTCGACATGGCCCGACCAGACCGAGTGAAGAAACACAGCTAGAACAACTCAATATAAAGACTACAGTCGACTGCCAGCAGTCCACCGTAGTCTCGGGGACTACACCCAGTGGGTGCACTTAGCGTGCCCCCACTCATCCAAGAATTGGCAGACACACCCAGTGGGTGTACGGATATAAAGATCTTCGGAAAAGAGATTCTTCAAACAGCTTATCGTAACAGACCAAGTGTTGAAGTCGACTGACCTGGACGTTACTCTGAAGAGCCGAGCTCGCGTCATAAGCTGCCAGGCAGGCCTCCCGAGCCACTTTCACTTGTTCCATCATGATCCCCGCCTGGCGTACAGCCTCCTTTGCAGCAGCCGCTTGGTCCTCAGGGACGGGGTACGCAGCAAAAAGCGAAGACGGATCCGCAGTCGACGCCGAGGGCCGCACACTCGTCAGAGGAATGGCGAAAGTCACACAAGCCCGAGTTGGTTCGCCATCGTCCCGAGCTATGGCCTCAGGCGCCAGAGTGGATTGTGGGGTCTTGTCAGCCGACGCCCTCTTCTTCCTCCTCACTCTCAGCAGTTCGTTGTCGTCGTCATCCGGGAGGTCGATAACATGAGGAGGAGCTACAAGGAAAACATTCAATCGACCAGAGTTGCAATAAATGTTCAGTCGACTCAAAGCGGAACGTCAGTAATCGTACCAGGGTTGGAGGTAACAGCATCCTCCATCTCTTGGTCGTCATCCTTGGCGGAGACCTCAGAAGTAGCACCGCTGCAAATCTCGAAAGTTAGTCAGTTGGCTCAGTGAATCGACCAAGGATCCGTCCATGGTCGACAAAGGAAAGCAAGTTTTATTATTACCCAGAAATGGTAGGAACAGCTATCTTCATCTTGGGCAGAGCCTTGGGCGGCTTGGACGGCGCTGCGCGCGGGTGCTTGGGAGCCTTTCCAGTCGGCGTAGGAGAAGATGTCCGAGGGCGTTTCGATGACTGCCCAACAGGAGCAGTCGCTCTACCACGCTCCCGCGCTGGATAGTGTGTGAGCTTGGATCGCCCCTCCGGGTGGGGGGGTTCAACCTCCTCCTCCTCCTCTTCGCTGGAGTCGATGTTGTCGCCTCCCTCTCCTTCACCATCGGACTCCCACTCGCCTTGATCGTCCCCGCTCTCACCTCCGCTCACCTCCCCTTCCTCAGTTGGCCCCCGTGCCCCATTGGGCGTCGAGTACATCTCAGTAGTCGCCTGAAAAACAACAGACAAGACAAAGGTCAATCGACCAACTCAAAGAAGACCAATGAAGAAAAACAAGATCTCAGTCAGGAGCATAGAGACATACCTGGTCCATGTCGTACAAGTTGTCGAGTGGAATTACCCTCCTGGCTCCTCGGGGGTTGTCCTTGTTTCATGTGATGCTCGACAGCCACCCCTCCAGCATCTCATCAGTGACCTCCTCCGGGTGGATCCGAGTGGTGTCGTCAACACCCGAGTACGGCCACATCGGGTGGTCACGAGCCTGGAGCGGTTGGATACGCCTCCGGAGGAAGACCTCCAGCAAATCCATGCCGTCACGCCCTCACGGACAAGCTCAACCACTCGACCGGCCAGCACTTTGACTTGGGCCCTTTCATCCGGCGCCACTTTCAGAGAAGCAGGTTTTTCAGCTCGGTCGAGTGAGAAAGGGAGAGACCAGTCGACTGTCCTGGGGTCGCCTGGTCTTGACAGTAGAACCAGGTCGCCTGCCAGCCACGGACCGACTCTGGGAAAGTGATAGATGGAAAACAACTCTTTCCCCTCGTCTGGATTGCCAGGCCCCCGCACAGCTAGATCACCTGCGTCCTCTCGTCACTCTACTTGGCCTTCTTGACCGATTGAGAATGGCAGGTAAAGATGTGCTTGAAGAGTCCCCAATGGGGGTGACAACCCAAGAAAGCCTCACACATGGAAATGAAAGCAGCAAGGTATACGATGGAGTTGGGAGTGAAGTGGTGGAGCTACGCTCCGAAGAAGTTCAGGAAACTCCGGAAAAAAAGATGGGGCGGCAGAGAAAACCCGCGGTCGATGTGGGTGGCTAGGAGCACGCACTCACCGTCGCGAGGTTAAGGTTCGATCTCTCCCCCCGGGAGACGCGCAGCTTCGTGGGGAATGACCCCCCTCGACCATGTCGTCGAGATCCTCTTGCCGGAGCACTGACGGCATCCAGTCGCCCTGGATCCAACCTTTGGGCAGGGCGGTCCTGGAGGAAGATCTGCCCCGAGCAGACCTCTTCTCTTTCCCCGCCGCCGCCGCCTTCTTCGTGCGCTCCAGAGCAGACGTCTTGCCCTTCGCCATCGTCGCCGGCAAAGTCTCGAGCGGGCTTGCGGCGCTAGGGTGAGAGCGGAGGTGGCGGAGGAACTTGCGAAGGGAGAGAAGAACAAGAAAGCGGAAGGAAGCGCACTGTTTGGAAACCCCGAGCCGGCAACTTATAAGGGGCCGCTTCCGAGTGGCTGACTGGTAGGCCCGGGCTATCCAGTCAAATCCCGCAGCAGACGCGCGCGCGGTACGTGGCGAAAAAGGTGAAGCGGGGATTGAGGAGCTTCTGCTTTATCGCTTCCGATTACTGCGGCCGCTCCCGTCCCGCACGCTTCCCAAAATCCGAATCCCGCGACATCCGCGGGCCGCAGAACAACTTGTCAAAACGGAAGACCCCGCTCGCGCCGGCACTCGGTATGTCACAGGTAAAAAATTCACTCGACGAGAGGCCTGGAATGGATCAAGGCGACTGAAGAGGTTGACGACGTCATCCGCGGCGGTTGGCCCGAAATGAGGCACTCACGTAGCGCAAAGAACCAGTCAGAAAGATCTCCAACTCTTTCCCCACTCTAACCTCGATCCATTCGGGGGCTAATGATGAAGCCATGTACCTAGGGTAGGGGCACGGACCTGTCCAAAAAGCCCTACCCTAGGACATCCCTCGAAGAAGTCACCTTTCAATCGACTTGAAGGTATCCCACTCGACGGGTTCAAGACACTCGACCAAGAAGCTATCACTCGACCATGAAGCCAACCACTCAACCGCCAGGAGACCTAAAGTCACTCCCCAGGCAAACGGTCGGCTATTAAGTAGTCTTTATGGTCATTATAGCACTTTATTTAGGGGCGTTACCGGTAACGCCCAACCTTAAATGTACCTTAAACCCTGCATTACTGAGGGCAGGAGGGGGCCGGCGAACTCTATATAAGCCACCCCCTCCTCAGTACGAAGGGTTCGCACCCCTGTTATTCACACGCCAGTAATCCAGTCGACCGCCTCCGGGCACCGAGACGTAGGGCTGTTACTTCCTCCGCGAAGGGCCTGAACTCGTACATCTTGGTGTGTTTACAACTTCCCAATTGCGAAGATCTAGCCTCTCCATACATACCCCCCTACATCACTGTCAGAGTTAGAACCACGATAGCCGGCGACACCGCCGTGGATGGAGCCGCGCCGTGTCGGCTCGGGACCGAGCGCCGACAACACCGTGAGATCGAATCAAGAAGAAAATGCGGCGATTAGTGTACAACCTCTTTGGTGGCGCCGAT
This sequence comes from Triticum aestivum, assembly GCF_018294505.1. Lineage (NCBI taxonomy): Eukaryota > Viridiplantae > Streptophyta > Magnoliopsida > Poales > Poaceae > Triticum > Triticum aestivum. Next base: position 507,131,524 of record NC_057806.1, on the reverse strand, counting down.
TAGGCCGCAGCTTCATCCGAGGAAACGGCGATGATTATGCTGTTCCGGTGGTGCAAGTGAATACGGCGGTGTGGGAATGGAGGTGGCGCGAAAGACGAGGGGAACGTCGGGGCAGCTCCATGGAGGTGGAGGACTAGGTGGCTGAACCGGCGGGACGATGAGATCGACGACAGATCCTGATCCGATACGGTGGATGAGGGACGTCGAAGTGTTGCTGTCGACGACGTCATCAGGGAAGAGGCTCCAGCTGGGTGGCGGACGGAGTAGGGTGTGGGGTTTCGTCGCGGGTTTTCGCGGCCTTGGTGTATGAATGGATGGGCGGATGGGATGGAAGTGGGGAACCATGGCTTAGAGACGCGCTTGTCCGAAATGTGGGGTAAGTTATGAAATTACCCCCACCAATTTGAGGCGGTTCTTTCGGTTCAGGGGTACCACGGGCATTTCGCGTGTCAAGATTTCACAGGAGGTGGGAGTTTTCGCGTGCGTTGTAATTTTGGAATAGCAAGGCGCCGGTTGAGATGGAGGGAGTGGTCGGAGCACAACGAGAGAAAGATATATCTTAAATATTTTGGGTTAACAAGGCGCAGATTGAAATTTCCGGACAAGCCTAACGTGTACTGTACCAAATCAATGCGCACTACAAATGTCATTCAAAACTTTGAATTCATGTTATGTTCAAATAAAATATTTCGCTACGTGTATAATGCATGCAACCTACTACTCAAATGAACGTTTTAGTGCATTCCAAACGTATATACTACCGCTTCAATATGAACTAAATTTGAGTTCGTTTCTCTATTTGAATAAGATCTACAATAATGATTGTTGTGAAGTCAAAGCATTTGAATTCGTTTCTCTGTTTTAATAAGATCTACAATCATCATTATTGTCAAGTTAAACCATCGTTTGTGTATTATCTTCACAGCACACCACATGATTAGTCTAGAGTTACATATGAACTATGTGTACTATATGAACTCGAACTAGATTTTTTGAATCCACTTTATTTTGATTTCAAGTCACATTACATTTCTAGCTCTAGCTAGATGTTCATAATCTAAACCATGTCTCATATGTATAATGTGTTGATCACATTATGTATGGTGCCCCGCCCCCTACGCCTACAAGTATTTAGATGTGAGTTACAAAGACCACACATTACCACAAATTCAAATAAAATGTGAGAATGTTCGATATATAGTATTGTTTAGATTGTTCGATATTTAGTTTTAAGCCGCAAACGCCACACATTATCACAAATTCAAATAAAATGTGAGATTGTTTGATGTATAGTATGGTTTAGATTGTTCGGCATTTAGCTGTGAGTTGCAAATGCCATGCATTATCACATTATGGTATAACATGTGCACAACACGTGTATCACCGCTATATTCATGCATGCAATGTTTAAAACTCTATGATCTCCTATTCAAATATATGAATCCACTTTCATATCAAATTATGATCTTTGTTAGTCTCTTACACCCACACAATTCTCTAACCTTTGTAGCTACCACTAACTTTCTCTCATGCATGCACACGCCCTCCTCGCCCTCCCCCTCCCTCGACATTCTATACACTGGGCACATTCATTTTTTTCTTTAGGTCGTTCTCCCAGAGTCTCCACAACTCCTTTCCGACACACACCGATCGATAAACCTCTCCAGCAATGCCTGCCTACAACATACACACACACCTTCAATCTCCTCCTTTATGTGTCCTTGCCTCGTGTCTCTCATACGGTCAGACACACGTGTAAACTCCCGCCCCTCTTTTCATCGATCTCACAACCGCACACTCCTCCCCGTATCTATCTAGTAGTTGGGCCTCTCGCACCACCTCCTAGCTCCATTCTCTCTGTCTCTCCGTCTCGCTGGGCCTTATTTGCCTCTAACAAATGGACATACACCGACCGATCTCTCGCTATACATATAGCTAGCTAGGTCCTTATAACTCGTTTTTACCCACACGTCAATCGATCTACCTCACTAGTTGTGTCTCTCCCTTCCTCCGGCAAACAACAATTGATCTATCGATCTAGTTAGGTTTGCTTACCAAACACATGGTTCCCCTTCATCATCCATGGATGCGTCCCAACAGATCTATCACGCACAGGCACACACAGAAACACATCCCCACTCTTATTGATAACATTGCAGTTCCACCCTCAGTTTGTCTAGTAGGCCTCTCCCACCATCTTCGAGAAGCAACTCCATCACCCATCCAACACTCTACCCCTCTCCCTCCCTCTCTCTCCTCTCTCTCTCTCTCTGTCCCATCATATTTCCCGTCCTTCAGTTATGTATGGATGTCGACCGATCTCCCTCAAGGCATAGCTGGGTCTCTCCTTCTCAACACATATATGAGTCGTTCTACATCTATAGTTAGGCCTCTGCCTACCCCTTCCCCCACCCCCCTCCCACCCACACACACCGATACATCGAGCGCTCCAGTCATGTCTCCCTGCCACACACAAATTTGACATGTGCCCTCTAACGTTCCGTTAGGCCAGTCGCCCTATATCTTTTACTTGCACACACACACAATTTCGATGGCTCTCTTCATCGATCTCGCACCCACCCACTTGATCCTCTCTTCGAGTCTATCGATAGCTATGACCCCTCCCTCTCTTCTCGTGGATTGCCCGACCCTCTATGTATGATATGGTAGGCCTCCATTTCTCACACATTGCATTCAAAATTTTGTTTGAGATGTCATCGACACATATTCCCACAAATAATTCATGAAATCACCCCAATACAAAAAACACTCACAAATGCGGTTTGTATCTCTCACACACACCCACGTAGGTGGGGGACGTGCACGAAGAGAAGAGGTGCATGCATGACACACGTACTCCCGTCTCTTTCCCAACCACACCCGCACGGGTACAGTATGGAGCTCATTTCTGTACGAAAAAGGCAGCCCACGTGGTAATTTGGCACGTGTACTGGTTGTCCACTTGGTGGAGGGAGGATCGTCTACCACGGGTGAACAAACAAATTGCGACTTGACGTGTTATGTTAAAAAAAGAGGCAAACCATGTGGGGCCTACCTTAGAGGCAAGGCTCTATACACTGGAGTACTTTTGATGTGTCCCGTCAACTCGCAGAACGAGGAGAAGCTTGCTTAGTACGCCATCTCCCCCGTTCCTAAATATAAGTCTTTGTAGAGATTTCACCATGAACCACATGCAGATGTATAAAGATGCATTTTAAGTGTAGATTCATTCATTTTGTTCCGTATGTAGTGGAATCTCTACAAAGACTTATCTACTAGTAATAGCTAGCCCCCACTACTAGGCATTCTCTATCCTCTCTTGAGCCACATCATCAAAATTCATTTAGCCGTTAGATGAGGTAAATCAGTCCATAATAGCTATCTGATCTTGTCACGACCGGTTTTCCAATAAAAATATTTATTGAGAAACCAATCTTTTGAGTCCAGTATGAGAGAAATCCTCCTCACTGGTAGACAATTTCTTGATACAATAAGCCAGTAGCATAAAATATATTACAGGGTCGAACTACGGTTGCTCAACCAAATTATTACAAGCACGCCAATAATTATACATAATGGCGGACATGTCACAGTGGTGTGGAGGCATACTACTGACTCGAGGATAGGGCGGTGGTGGAAAAACACAGCAGGGAGAGAAATACAAGACTCTAAGTGTCGGACTCGCCATCAAACTCTTCATCCATGAGATCGCCTTCGTCAGCATCTGGCCAAATCAACAAGCCAGTGAGTACTTTGAAAGTACTCGCAAGACAGTTCGGACGTAAGATATAACAAATGCATGCATGGATGCGACATGAATAAATTCACCAATGTACATTTTCAAAAATTAGCATAACAAGGTAAGTAAAAGGGAAACGGCGGTAGTCCGCCTGAAATCCCAACAAAACATAAATAACTACCGATCGGGTGTCTGAAGCGACGCCTCGAAAGGTGAACAAATAAATATAAGGAAAATGATGCCACAGTCGGGCATCTTAGCGACACCACATAAAGGGCTAAAAAAGAAATACCACAGTCGGACGTCGGGGCGACGTCACAGAAAGGGCTTTAAAAGAAATGCCACAGTCGGACGTCAGGACGACATCACAGAAAGGGCTTTAAAAGAAATGCCACAGTCGGACGTCGGGACGACATCACAAAAAGGGCTTTAAAAGAAATGCCACAGTCGGACATCGGGACGACATCACAGAAAGGGCTTTAAAAGAAATGCCGCAGTCGGACATCGGGGCGACATCACAGAAAGGACTTTTAAAAGAAATGCCACAGTCGGACGTCGGGGCGACATCACAGAAAGGGCTTTGTTTCACAAGTAAATAATACTCATAATAAACATTTAATTCATGAGAATAAATGGGTTAGTCCATTCACAGGAATATTCAATTAACCGGAATTAGCACTCATGCGAATCACCGGAGTCTCTGTCATCAAAACTGACATTTGATTAGGATAAGATAATATCGATCTAGGACATGGAATAGATGATTTGGAGGAAATATATGACTCTGCAGAGTTTGTACAAAATTATTCCCACAGCCAACGGATTTCCATAGTCACGAAGGACTAGTTCCGTTTACGGTATTTCGGAAGAAAACACAGCTAACCAGTACACACCCATCCTACCTCTCGATGCTAGGAATCACCCTAGACATCATCCAAGAAAAACTTTTGAGACGGGGAGATCACAATCTCGAATAGCATGGGATCAAATTTATATACGCGCGCTCTAAGGGGTGCCCCCCTCTCGGTCCCAACCGGAAACACCCATGCCCCCTGATCGGATGACTGGCTTTAATCCAGGGCCATGGAACCATCATCACGGCCTCTCCTTTTGGTGTGTACCAGAAAAGCGGTTTGCAACTTACTGAACCATATTCCTTGCGGAAAACATGTGGTAGTACAGGGAAGGAAATGAAAGGAACTGGACCGATACGGTTTGACACCGAAGTCACATAGTCTGGCATAAGACTGGCATGCTACGACACTGCCATCTTACCCATCCTCATGCCAACACATGGCCATTCATACTCACATCCATCCACTTATGGATCATCGAACTCACTTACCTCATTATCGCATAAAATAACATTCATCGATATGCTTCTCAACATGCCATGAAACTAACTAAATGCAAAACATGCCAAGACACTCATCATATCAAAAGTTCAAACATGCTTGCCTGGTTCAGAGTAGTCGGAGCCTAGCTCGGTGAAGTTCGCGGCTCCGTCACCTCCTTCGGTATCTACGGTATAAAGAAAAAATATGCGCTATCGTAAATACCAAGGAGTGCACAGAAAGTATTCCAAATATTTTTCAAATAAATCTGATAAAACACTAGACAAAATTTTAAAGAGAATAGAAAAAGAATCAATCAAAAATACTTTTCTGCTTAAAAGTTATAAGGGTTTTTGCCCAGGAACTAATCTGTAATGAAACAGAATATTTCCAGGGGCTAGCTTATAAAAACAGAAAACGCTTCGGCAGAAACTACGCCAGCCCAAAGGGAAAACGTACTTTGCCCGAAGGCGCTTCCAGAAAACGTTTCAACAGAGAGAGCAGAGAGGTTGACGGTGGGGTCCCACACGTCAGGTTTGAATTTCAAAAGGGGGGGAGCGAAGCTCGTCGGCGCCCGAGAGGCGCGGGGGTCGCCGGCGGCGATCCATGGCGAGGTAGGGGGATCGGAGGGTACCTCCGTGCTCAGGGCGCCATTCCGTGTCGGTTGGTGGTGGTGGTGGTCGCCGGCGAGTACCACGTCGACGGCGAGCTTTGCTCCGGCGGACGGCGGCTCGGGTGGTCGAGGAACTCGTCGGAGAGAGCTGCAGAGATCAAATTGACGAGGGGGTTAGGCTCCTGATAGCTAGAGAGGGTAACGGACGGGGTTTGGGCGCCGGAGGTGGCCTCACCGGAGCGAATCAAGGTGGCGGCCGAGGCAGATCGGGGCGGCCGGAGTTGGGGGGGGAGACCTCCTCGGGGTCCCCCTAGTGGCCTGGCGTGGCGTTGGTGAGGAGTGGGGATGAGGCGTGCACGAGGGTGAGCTCGGGGGCCTTTTTTATAGGCAGCCCGAGGCGGTTGCCGTGAACGGGGATCTCCGGCGAGTGATTACGGCGGTGCCGGGGATGTGCAGGGGGATTAGGGGCTAGGGCTTCGTCGTTGAGGTCCACCGGTCCCATTTAGGCGCTAAACGGGCTGGGACTTGGTGCTGAGGGTGAGCTCGACGGAACGGGGGTGGCGCGGCACGTCGGCGGCAGGGAGCACGTTCCGTGCTTGCCGGGCCACGGCGACAGTGCCACGGGCGTGCGCTGGCACGGCAGGGACACACGGAGAGCCAAGAGGCTTTGGGCGGCGCCGGGTGGCGTGGCGAGAGGGCTTGGGCCCTTGTTGGCCGCCACGGGAGGTGCAGCCACCGCAGAAGCTCCCAACGCCGGCGAGGCTCACTGCTACCGATGCCAGGAAGGCTCCACGCACGCGTGTGAAGCTCTGGACAGGAGGGAGAGGCTGCGAGGAACGTGCCAAGTGCACTGTCTATGCGTGAGAGGAACTGACGAACGCAAACGACACTGAAACTGAACTTTTCTGAATTTTGAACAGCAGCAGTGCATGTAAGGTGTTCGAAAGAATGAAATTGGCATCTAGGGATTTTTCCTTGAGCTGAAACTTGGTGGAGTGGCTTCTCATTGCTCAAGTAGGCTGCCTGAATTTTGGTGGAATTTTTGGGGAAGTGTAGATATGAATTTCATCAAATTTGGCAAATCTGGTCCAAACTTGCAGAGACTGAATTTTGAAAAATTTGAAAAGAGGAGGAGTGGATCAAGATGGTTCTGGGTTGTGGGTACAAAGGACTATCCAGTAGAGTTGGTTTGAGGTCAAAACTCAAATGAAAAAGAGTACTTGCTTTGAAAATCCCTCAGGCTCCAAAAAAAATTTCAGAATTGATTTGAGAGGGAAAATAATTAGAATAAAATCCAAAACTTGTTTGGATTAGTTGGGACAGAGAACTTAGGTTGATCACAAGGTGTAGGGGAGGTTTTGGAGGGGTTTTACCACATGGGCAAAAATGCCAAGTCAAGGATGGTTCCAAGATATGAAAATCCCCAAATTTTCATAGAGTTCATTTTAAAAGAAAACAATTTTAAACTCCCAAAAATAAATTTGAGAGAGAACCAACAGAGGAGAAGTTTCAAAAGATCAAACACCAAGGTTTGAAAAAATAATATCCTTGCCAAAGCAAAGGAAGTTTTTAAGTGGAAGGTTTTTCTGAAAAAGAAAAATTTTAAATAGCCTCTCCTCAAAAACCACAAAGTTTTTGATAAAAACCAAATAAAAATTTTGGAGTGTCACAACACCTACCCCCTTAGGAAAAATCTCGTCCCCGAGATTTCAGCTGATCCTTAAATAGGTGTGGATGCTCTGTCCGAAGAAAATCCTCGCTTTCCCAAGTTGCTTCACTGTCGGTGTGATTGCTCCACTGGACTTTGAAAAACTTGATGGTCTTCTGTCGGATCCTCCTTTCAGATTCCTCTAATATTCTTACGGGACGTTCTTGATAAGTGAGGTCTGGCTGCACATCAATGTTTTCATGGGATACTTGTTTCTCTGGGTTGCTTATGTACTTCCTTAATTGAGAGACGTGGAACACGTCGTGAATGTCGGACAAGTCTTCGGGTAAGTCTAGCTGGTAGGCTACAGTGCCTCTTCGTGCCACTATGCAGAATGGTCCAATGAATCTTGGTGCTAACTTTCCTTTAATCTTAAACCGTTGCAATCCCCTCATCGGGGACACTCTTAGGTATACGAACTCACCGGGTTCGAAGCTGACCCTACGATGTTTCTGATCATAATAACTCTTCTGTCGACTTTGAGCGGTCTTAAGTCGGTCTCTGATTAGCTTGACCTTTTCCTCGGCTTCTCTGAGCATGTCTGGTCCGAAGATGCGGCTGTCCCCAGTCTCTGACCAATTTAACGGGGTTCGACACCTTCATCCGTATAAGGCCTCAAATGGTGCCATTTGTAGGCTGGCCTGGTAGCTATTGTTATACGCGAACTCGGCGTATGGCAGGCTTTCTTCCCAACTGGTTCCATATGTGAGGACACATGCTCTCAGCATGTCTTCTAAAACCTGGTTTACGCGTCCCGTTTGTCCATCAGTCTGTGGGTGGTATGCGGTACTGAAGGCTAGTTGGGTTCCCAGAGCCTGTTGTAAATGCTCCCAAAATCTTGAGACGAACTGAGTGCCTCTGTCAGATATTATAGTCTTCGGGACACCGTGCAGACAAACTATGCGGGAGAGATAAATCCTGGCAAGCCTCTGAGTGTTGTAGGTCGTCTTCACTGGAATAAAGTGTGCCACTTTGGTCAACCTGTCAGTGATGACCCATATGGCATCATTCCCGTGTCGTGACCGAGGTAGTCCGATAATAAAATACATCCCTATTTCATCCCATTTCCACTCAATTATTTTGTTAGGTTGCAGTAGTCCGGATGGTCTCTGATGTTCAGCTTTTATGCGTTGACATGAGTCGCAACATGCAATGAAGGCGGCTATGTCCCTCTTCATACCGTGCCACCAAAATCTTTCCTGAATATCCTTATACATTTTGGTTCCTCCAGGGTGGATCGAATATGGAGTGGTGTGTGCTTCAGCTAAAATTTGCTGTATAAGGTCTTCTATGTTTGGCACGCATAGCCTTTCTCCGTACCATAATATTCCTTCATTGTCTATGACAAATTCCGAGGCCTTGCCCATACTCAACTTTCTTTTAATTCCTTCAATGCTGGGGTGACCGGGCTGAGCTTCTTTAATTTTCTCCACAAGGTTGGGTTGTATTTCCAAGTTTGATATGGTGCCTTCTGCTACCATTATCAAGTTGAGCTTGGCAAATTCTTGATGGAATTCGGGCCTCAAGCTGTGCAGATACTTTTCGTCGGAGCTGGGGTTCCGACTCAGGGCTTCGGCCACTACATTTGCTTTCCCTGGATGGTAATGGATACCAACATCATAATCCTTTACCAATTCCAACCAGCATCGTTGCCGTAAATTTAGTTCTGGCTGCGTGAAAATATATTTGAGACTTTTGTGATCCGTATATATTTCACATCGATTCCCAAGTAAGAAATCCCTCCATTCCTTGAGTGCATGAATAACTGCTGCCATTTCTAAGTCATGAGTGGGATAATTTTCCTCATGCTTGCGAAGTTGCCTTGAAGCGTAGGCGACAACCTTGCTTTCTTGCATCAACACGCATCCGAGACCCTTTCTGGACGCGTCACAATATACTTCAAAATTCTTGTGTATGTCGGGTACAATTAATACCGGTGCTGTTGTTAACTTCCGCTTTAGCTCTTGGAAACTTTTCTTGCAGGCTTCTGTCCATTCAAACTTCTTATCTTTCTTGAGCAACTGTGTCATAGGCTTGGCTATGGTGGAAAATCCTTCAATAAATCTGCGGTAATATCCTGCCATTCCCAAGAAACTCCGTATGTCCGTTACGCTGGCCGGTGACTTCCAGCCAAGTGCGGCCTTGACTTTCTCTGGGTCCACTGCGATACCGTCTTGAGTCAGCACGTGGCCTAGAAAGCCTACTTGTCTTAGCCAAAATTCACACTTGCTGAACTTGGCATACAATTGGTGTTTTCTTAGCTCTCCTAGCACAATCCTGAGATGTTCTGCGTGCTCTTCTAGTGTCTTGGAGTACACCAGAATATCGTCGATGAATACCACGACGAACTTGTCCATAAACTTCATAAATACTTTGTTCATGAGGTGAACAAAATATGCTAGGGCGTTAGTTAATCCAAATGGCATCACTGTGAACTCGTACAGTCCATATCTGGAGGTGAAGGCTGTTTTGGGGATATCTTCCGTTCGTACCTTCAATTGATGGTATCCTGACCTTAAGTCAATTTTTGAGAATACCTTGGCCTGAGCAAGTTGATCAAACAAATCGTTTATCCTTGGCATCGGGTATTTGTTTTTGACTGTGACCATGTTAAGTGCTCGATAGTCAACACACAATCTCAGCGTTCCATCCTTCTTTTTGGCAAATAAAATTGGTGATCCCCAAGGTTAAGAGCTGGCTCGAATGTATCCTTTTCCAGTAATTCCTTTATTTTCTTCTTCAACTCGATCAACTCGGATGGTGCCATTCTGTATGGTTTCTTGTATATGGGGGTGGTTCCTGGTGCTAGCTCAATGCGGAATTCTATTTCTCGGTCTGGTGGCATGCCTGGCAGCTCTTCAGGGAATACATCTGGAAATTCACACACTACTGGAACCTTGTTTAGCTCAGAAACGTCCACCTTATTTAATCTCGGTTGCCGGGGTATTTTTCCTTCCTTGGCTGATACTCTTATTGTCTTCCCTTGGTGGTGTGTGAGGATTACGGTCCTGTTGAAACAGTCGATAAAACCCTTATTGGTGGTTAGCCAATCCATCCCTAGGATGACATCCAGTCCTTTATTTTCCAATACAATAAGATTTGCGTGAAACTCCAATCCTTCGAACTAAATGACCACATTCTGACAGTAATTCTGAGTAACTTGCTGAATCCCAGGGGACTTGATGGTCATGGATTTCTCCAAAGGAAGCATCGAAAAATTATTTTGCAAAGCAAAACTTTTCGAAATGAAAGAGTGAGAGGCTCCAGAATCAAACAAAACCATTGCAGGTATTGTGTTGACAGGAAACGTACCGAGTACGATATCCGGAGCATTTTGTGCCTCCTCTTTGGTTACATGGTTCAGATGACCCTTCCTGTGGTTATTGTTGGGATTGAAATTGTTTCGCTTGGGCGCTGAATTATTGCCGCTGTTGTTCGGCTTTGGGGTTGAACTCCTTGGCTTGGGGCACTATTTGGCATAGTGCCCTTCTTCTCCACAAGCGTAACAAGTAACGCCGGGGCGATAGGTGAATTCCTTGTCCCTTGCATGAAAATTCTTGATTGGGCGTGAGACATTGGATGAGAATTTGTGTGTCCCACCCTTTTGAAAATCTGTCTTGCTTCGGTGATTGCGAGCGTGATTAGTCTGGTCCCTTTTTCGCTTGCGGATATCTTCCAGACTGCGTCTCTCATTTTCCAGAGTAATGGCTTTGTCCACCAGTGTTTTAAAATCAGGAAAAGTGTGCACGATCAGTTGGCATTTAAGCGTGGGCGCCAGACCATCAAGGAATTTCTCCATCTTCTTGATTTCAGTCATACGCTCCTCATTGGCGTAGCGGGACAATAGGGTGAATTGACTGTTGTAATCTGACACTGTCATGTTCCTTTGTTTGAGGTCATCGAATTCTCTCTTCTTGATTTTCATAATACTCTTAGGAATATGTGCACCATGGAAACCTTCCTTGAAATCATCCCAGGTTATGTCATTTTCGTTGGGATGCATGTGCAAAAAATTCTCCCACCACGATGCGGCTGCTCCTGTGAGATAGTGTGGAGCATATAGTACTTTCTCGAGATCTGAACATTTTGCAATAATTAATTTCCTCCCCATATCTCGAAGCCAGTCCTCGGCTTCAAGAGGCTTGTCAGTGTGAGAAAATATTTGAGGACGTGTCTTCTGTAGCTCAGATAACTTGGAATGCTGCTGATACTGTCCATGATGATTCCCCATGTTGATGACTTGGTTCATCATCTCACGATGTTGTTGGTGACTCTGCTCATAAAGGCGACACATTTGAGAAAGTGCCGATTCACTGCCCTGTTGGCTTGACTGTCCCTGAGTGAACTCGTTGCTGGGCTGTGTATCATAATTTTCCTCTGGTGGAGTTGGCATGGAGCGTGTCCAAGGACGAGACATTTTTCACTCTGGGGATGTATTTTTGTAAAACTCATAAGAAAAGCGGAAAGAGTCGCAAAACAAAACCATAAATGCATAAAGCTGGCAGATAGAATTAAATAACTCGGCTTACTTAAGAAAAACAAATCGACTTGCGCACGGAGAAGGACTGCTCATTACATATCTTACACGCGGGCGGTAATTATACAATACATCACTCAGGATATGCGTACATAATCCTGACATGTTATTTAGGCTAGTGCACTTCTCTAGATCCTACATGATGCGCAAACAGGCTACTTCTCATAACCTTTGTACATATCTTACAAAGCGGTACAATACACGGTAGCTAAGCGTACTCAGGCAGAGATGTTGATGACCTCCTTTGCCCTGCCGAGGGCGAGGCGTAGCGAGGTTGGGGACTCGACTTCCTCCTCGCTAATCGGCTCCATACGTGTAGTGTTGCGCAGAGTGGACGGAGCGGTTGCCAGGGGCGGAGCAACACGTGCAGGAGTGGGCGCGAAGGGTGGTGCAATGTGTGCTGAAGTGGGTGCAATGACTTGGTTGAATTCTTCGGTGGAAGGCAGGCGACGAGTAGGCGTAAAAGATGCTGAGGACGAGACCAAAGTCAGTGGCGGTGCGATGGGTAGGAGCTCCCTCCTGTTGGCAGCACAGCCATGAACTGAGTCCATGCGGGTAGCTACGAAGTCGTCCACCAGGTTGTCGAAGGCTGCCTCCAGGGCCCGGAGATACTCAATGAGCATCTCAAAAGCCTCGTCTCGTTCTCCTCTGGGGCAGGAGTATGCGTAGTGACAGGTGTAAGGCACATGGCACGGAAGATAACGGTAACGACGAGTCTTCATCACGGGAAGGACATCCCTGAGACGAGCTATTGCCTCACGGGCTGCCATCTGCATAGCATGCCTCTCCATAGGCATTGCTCTTCCCATGAACCGGAAGCGGCATAACTCACCACGCCCTCCCTTGAACTGCACCGCGGCCTGGTGCATGGTCAGACTGTCGTTGACTCGGTGCTGGCAGAGTGTGAAGACTGGGCGCACGGATGGCCCCATCGCGACCTGAACGATGAAAGAAAGAAGCTTGACGAACCCATCGGGCACTTTGGTGAAGGTCTAAGACTCACAGCTGTTGTCAGCCATCTACAAAAGTAGGCAAAAATTCTGCAGGGTCAGATCATAAATTTATGCTGACTGACAGAAAATGAGTACGATTGCAAAAATATAAATTAGCTCTATCATGCTAATAACTAATTAGCGATCGCACCTAGTGGCTTCCTACAGTCAGCCTGGCTCTGGTACCAAGCTTGTCACGACCGGTTTTCCAATAAAAATATTTATTGAGAAACCAATCTTTTGAGTCCAGTATGAGAGAAATCCTCCTCACTGGTAGACAATTTCTTGATACAATAAGCCAGTAGCATAAAATATATTACAGGGTCGAACTACAGTTGCTCAACCAAATTATTACAAGCACGCTAATAATTATACATAATGGCGGACATGTCACAGTGGTGTGGAGGCATACTACTGACTCGAGGATAGGGCGGTGGTGGAAAAACACAGCAGGGAGAGAAATACAAGACTCTAAGTCTATCATCTCATCGAGCGCCGAGGTGAGGCTCGATGAATTTATTTGGTAGCGGAAGCGGATATAAAACAGTGACCAAATCGAGGGTCGCACTAGACTGACTGGGACTCCTCTAAGTGTCGGACTCGCTATCAAACTCTTCATCCATGAGATCGCCTTCGTTAGCATCTGGCCAAATCAACAAGCCAGTGAGTACTTTGAAAGTACTCGCAAGACAGTTCGGACGTAAGATATAACAAATGCATGCATGGATGCGACATGAATAAATTCACCAATGTACATTTTCAAAAATTAGCATAACAAGGTAAGTAAAAGGGAAACGGCGGTAGTCCGCCTGAAATCCCAACAAAACATAAATAACTACCGATCGGGTGTCTGAAGCGATGCCTCGAAAGGTGAACAAATAAATATAAGGAAAATGATGCCACAGTCGGGCGTCTTAGCGGCACCACATAAAGGGCTTAAAAAGAAATACCACAGTCGGACGTCGGGGCGACGTCACAGAAAGGGCTTTAAAAGAAATGCCACAGTCGGACGTCGGGACGACATCACAAAAAGGGCTTTAAAAGAAATGCCACAGTCGGACGTCGGGACGACATCACAAAAAGGGCTTTAAAAGAAATGCCACAGTCGGACGTCCGGACGACATCACAGAAAGGGCTTTAAAAGAAATGCCATAGTCGGACGTCGGGGCGACATCACAGAAAGGGCTTTTAAAAGAAATGCCACAGTCGGACATCGGGGCGACATCACAGAAAGGGCTTTGTTTCACAAGTAAATAATACTCATAATAAACATTTAATTCATGAGAATAAATGGGTTAGTCCATCCACAAGAATATTCAATTAACCGGAATTAGCACTCATGCGAATCACCGGAGTCTCTGTCATCAAAACTGACATTTGATTAGGATAAGATAATATCGATCTAGGACATGGAATAGATGATTTGGAGGAAATATATGACTCTGCAGAGTTTGTACAAAATTATTCCCATAGCCAACGGATTTTCGTAGTCACGAAGGACTAGTTCCGTTTACGGTATTTCGGAAGAAAACACAGCTAACCGGTACACACCCATCCTACCTCTCGATGCTAGGAATCACCCTAGACATCGTCGAAGAAAAACTTTTGAGACAGGGAGATCACAATCTCGAATAGCATGGGATCAAATTTATATACGCGCGCTCTAAGGGGTGCCCCCCTCTCGGTCCCAACTGGAAACACCCATGCCCCCTGACCGGATGACTGGCTTTAATCCAGGGCCATGGAACCATCATCACGGCCTCTCCTTTTGGTGTGTACCAGAAAAGCGGTTTGCAACTTACTAAACCATATTCCTTGCGGAAAACATTTGGTAGTACAGGGAAGGAAATGAAAGGAACTGGACCGATATGGTTTGACACTGAAGTCACATAGTCTGGCATAAGACTGGCATGCTACGACACTGCATATCTTACCCATCCTCATGCCAACACATGGCCATTCATACTCACATCCATCCACTTATGGATCATCGAACTCACTTACCTCATTATCGCATAAAATAACATTAATCGATATGCTTCTCAACATGCCATGAAACTAACTAAATGCAAAACATGCCAAGACACTCATCATATCAAAAGTTCAAACATGCTTGCCTGGTTCAGAGTAGTCGGAGCCTAGCTCGGTGAAGTTCGCGGCTCCGTCACCTCCTTCGGTATCTACGGTATAAAGAAAAAATATGCGCTATCGTAAATACCAAGGAGTGCATAGAAAGTATTCCAAATATTTTTCAAATAAACCTGATAAAAAACTAGACAAAATTTTAAAGAGAACAGAAAAAGAATCAATCAAAAATACTTTTCTGCTTAAAAGTTATAAGGGTTTTTGCCCAGGGACTAATCTGTAATGAAACAGAAGATTTCCAGGGGCTAGCTTACAAAACAGAAAACGCTTCGGCAGAAACTACGCCAGCCCAAAGGGAAAACGTACTTTGCCCGAAGGCGCTTCCAGAAAACGTTTCAACAGGGAGAGCAGAGAGACTGACGGTGGGGTCCCACGCGTCATGTTTGAATTTCAAAAAGGGGGGAGCGAAGCTCGTCGGCGCCCGAGAGCCGCGGGGGTCGCCGGCGGCGATCCACGGCGAGGTAGGGGGATCGGAGGGTACCTCCATGCTCAGGGCGCCATTCCGTGTCGGTTGGTGGTGGTGGTGGTCGCCGGCGAGTACCACGTCGACGGCGAGCTTTGCTCCGGCGGACGGCGGCTCGGGTGGTCGAGGAACTCGTCGGAGAGAGCTGCAGAGATCAAATTGACGAGGGGGTTAGGCTCCTGGTAGCTAGAGAGGGTAACGGACGGGGTTTGGGCGCCGGAGGTGGCCTCACCGGAGCGAATCGAGGTGGCGGCCGAGGCGGATCGGTGCGGCCGGAGTTGGGGGGGGAGACCTCCTCGGGGTCCCCCTAGTGGCCTGGCATGGCGTTGGTGAGGAGTGGGGATGAGGCGTGCACGAGGGTGAGCTCGGGGGCCTTTTTTATAGGCAGCCCAAGGCGGTTGCCGTGAACGGGGATCTCCGGCGAGTGATTACGGCCGTGCCGGGGATGTGCAGGGGGATTAGGGGCTAGGGCTTCGTCGTTGAGGTCCACCGGTCCCATTTAGGCGCTAAACGGGCTGGGACTTGGTGCTGAGGGTGAGCTCTACGGAACGGGGGTGGCGCGGCACGTCGGCGGCAGGGAGCACGTTCCGTGCTTGCCGGGCCACGGCGACGGTGCCACGGGCGTGCGCTGGCACGACAGGGACACGCGGAGAGCCAAGGGGCTTTCGGCGGCGCCGGGTGGCATGGCGAGAGGGCTCGGGCCCTTGTTGGCCGCCACGGGAGGTGCAGCAACCGCAGAAGCTCCCAACGCCGGCGAGGCTCGCTGCTACCGACGCCAGGAAGGCTCCACACACGCGTGTGAAGCTCCGGACAGGAGGGAGAGGCTGCGAGGAACGTGCCAAGTGCACTGTCTACGCGTGAGAGGAACTGACGAACGCAAACGACACTAAAACTGAACTTCTCTGAATTTTGAACAGCAGTAGTGCGTGTAAGGTGTTCGACAGAATGAAATTGGCATCTAGGGATTTTTCCTTGAGCTGAAACTTGGTGGAGTGGCTTCTCATTGCTCAAGTAGGCTGCCTGAATTTTGGTGGAATTTTTGGGGAAGTGTAGATAAGAATTTCATCAAATTTGGCAAATCTGGTCCAAACTTGCAGAGACTGAATTTTGAAAATTTTGAAAAGAGTAGGAGTGGATCAAGATGGTTCTGGGTTGTGGGTACAAAGGACTATCCAGGAGAGTTGGTTTGAGGTCAAAACTCAAATGAAAAAGAGTACTTGCTTTGAAAATCCCTCAGGCTCCAAAAAAATTTTCAGAATTGATTTGAGAGGGAAAATAATTAGAATAAAATCCAAAACTTGTATGGATTAGTTGGGACAGAGAACTTAGGTTGATCACAAGGTGTAGGGGAGGTTTTGGAGGGGTTTTACCACATGGGCAAAAATGCCAAGTCAAGGATGGTTCCAAGATATGAAAATCCCCAAATTTTCATAGAGTTCATTTTAAAAGAAAACAATTTTAAACTCCCAAAAATAAATTTGAGAGAGAACCAACAGAGGAGAAGTTCCAAAAGATCAAACACCAAGGTTTGAAAAAATAATATCCTTGCCAAAGCAAAGGAAGTTTTTAAGTGGAAGGTTTTTCTGAAAAAGAAAAATTTTAAATAGCCTCTCCTCAAAAACCACAAAGTTTTTGATAAAAACCAAATAAAAATTTTGGAGTGTCACAGATCTAGACGTTGAGAGGCTCCGCACTAAGCCACATGCAAGCATGCAGAAATACCACGGCACATGCATGTGAGTGCGTTTTAAATCACATCAACAAGTCTGCATGCAACCATGCACCGGTAGCATGCATGTAAGTGAGCTTTTAAGTCCCATTAACATGTCAAAAGGTAAAATATAATCCCATTATGCAGTAGGAGTTGGCTGATCTTTTTTCCTTACGTGGGATGATCTAAATGATGATGGGAGTTTATTTAGTTTGGCTACCACATTTGTCATGCGGTTATAGAGTTTTTTTAGTTCTATGAAATCGATAATTTTGCGCAGAGAGATATTCCGCTGTTCCGCGGCAACGCGCGGGGACTCATCTAGTACTCCCTCCATTCCTAAATATTTGTCTTTCTAGATATTTCAACAAGTGACTACATACAGAGCAAAATAAGTGAATCTATACTCTAAAATATGTCTACATACATCCGTATGTGGTAACCATTTGAAATCTCTAGAAAGACAAATATTTAGGAACGGAGGGAGTAATATTTAGGAACGGAGGGAGTACTATGTAAAGAGTCAGGTGTCGCACGGTGATAGTGGAGGTGGGCCATGTAATCACTGAGCCTGCGTGTTTTCACTGCCCTTGCACGCCTCCGCTGTAAGAATGGATAAAATTGTAATCTAGTAGTAGTACCTCCTTTCGCCGAAAGTGTGGGACATCCAGCAGTCCTACCACCTCAGTAATAAAGACCAATGAGCCGTCAAATCACATAGACCCAGTAGTAACCATCACTCTTGCCCCAGTGAGAGGTCGCGTCCACTCTGCCCGGGCATGAATGCGGCACCGATTCTTTGGAGCGGTGCTGACTGTTTCGGGCGGGAAGCGCGCGCGGGCGATGGAGGGGCTTTGGGTGGGCCAGACTGGTCAGGAGCGGGCATGGCATCTATCTGCATGTCCCTACCGGACACGCCCGGAAACGAGAGGATGCACCGACTCTAATGGCTAAAATCGTACACTACACAACATCTCTCTGTAGGAGTAGGTCGATCTGTCGCTCTCTCTAACACACACATGTTGTTAAACACACACACACACACACACACACACGCACCTTGGTCCCGTTGCACCTTCTAACTTGAGGTCTCAGGTTCGATAATTACACAAGAGCATAATTTGTGCCAGGAGGATTCTTTGACTGGTCAAAATGTTTTCTAGGATTTGCACGCTTCACACTCTCTCTCTCTCCAGTATATATATACACGCTGGAGCCTCAGCGCTTGTAGTTGCTCTCTTCACACTCTCTCGCCCTCTCCCTCAGTTCCAAATTACTTGTCGCAGGTATGGATCTATCTAGATGTATTTTAGTTCTAGATACATCCATTTCTTCGACGAGTAATTTTGAACGGAGGGAGTTGTTGCTCTCTTCACACTCTCTCGCCCTCTCCAGATCTAAACAAGACTTCGTTGGCCTCTCTCTCCCCTCACTGCTGCTCAAAGAGCCGGCAGGATCCGTCCGATGGGAAGGGAAGGAGGCTTAACGCTGTCGCCGTCGGCGAGGGACTACCGGCGCAACTGTTCACTTTCCACCCAGCGGCGGCGCGGCAGGGCCTCCGACCCCTTCTTCTTCGCCGCCGTCCCATCGCCCACCGAACCATGCCCGAAGAACCTTAAGGTATAATTTACTTACTCCACATGCATTGCTCTAGCTGCATGTATACCATGAATCTAGGACGTGGTTCAAAGAGGAAAGGAGTGGGGGAAAGTAGTGGGAAAAGTTGTAGATAGCATGAATCTAGGACGTGGTTCAAAGAGGAAATGAAGGGGGAAAGTTGTATAGCATGAATCTAGGACGTGGTTCAAAGAGGAAAGGAATGGGGGAAAGTAGTGGGGAAAGTTGTATCGCATAGATCTAGGACGTGGTTCAAAGAGGAAACGAAGGGGCGAAAGTACTAGTTCAAAAAGGAAAGGAAGGGACAAGGCTGTAGAGTTTGAGCAGGACTAGATTTGCTGCGCTCACATAGGGAAAGGTGTCTAAAGATAACAAAACTGGGACCAACACAAATATGATCCTTGGTTGTTTGTTCTTTGTTGCAACAGACTGTGCAGGACCACAGTACATCGGTAGATGCACATGGTGCTGGTGCGTCCACTGTCACGTGCAACTCATTAGCTGTTGTTAATCTGAGGTCCTGTTTGGTGAAAAACTACCTAGTCCCTACCTGCTTGGTTCCAGGGACTAAACATGGACTAGAGGTTATTAAATGACATGCTAAAATATCATGTTACCCCTAGTAATGAACTAACAGAGACAAGGTGCGATGCGTGGTAGGGGCAACTGTTGGAAAAAGTCCCAAAAAGACTCCCTCGGGGTCTTCTTTCTGTAGTCCCGAATGCCCACTTTTAGCCCCTACAAGTCCCTCCTGTTTGGTTTAGATGGGACTGACACGGAGTTTTTTTAGTCCCTACACCAAAATGTCCCTGTAAAGAAACACCCTCTAATAATGCCGCTGGAAAATTGATGCAATGCCACAGTTAAAAGCAAATTACATGTTTAACAAATTTAATTGTTAATATAGTCTCTATGTTAATATTAATCAATGCCACCGTTTGAGAAATGCTATTGTCTTTCTTTCTTTCCCATTTAGATAAGGTAGATGCTTCTTTTTGTTCGCTTCTGTGTCATCCATCGTTATTGACCACTAATTGTCTCCTTTGCACCTCTGTGTAAAAAGGGTTATCTACTTCACCTCGTTGCCATAGTGACCTTTTGTTGCACTGCACAAAACACTTTTGTTTTAAGATTGTTTTGTGCAGTTCAACCAAAATGGCACAACGACAACGTTGCTTGATTGCTTGATCTTAGTGGAACTACACAAGAGGAGATCTTACTTCCTATCCATTAAGGAGAATTTGGTTCAGATCTTCTTCTTGTGAGTTGTTTGAATTCTGCATCATGAGAGGTCAGTACTAGCCTTCTTTCACATGATTCTGCAGTGTGCTTTCATATGTTGTGCTACTTGTACGATAATGTTGCTTGATTTTAGTGAACTGCACAAATGGAGACATGACTTCCAATCTGTATCTGCACCGTAATATCCCATTGAGGTAAGATAAGGATATTTCACAACTGCTGGCCTGTATTTTGCCACTTTCATCAGAAAATTAAGTTTAGTACTATGCTTGTGCTCCCTAATTGACATGCCAAATCTTACGTTGAAGGTGAAGCTTGTCTGTTATTGAACCAAGTGATGAAGGGGAAGAACAAGCGGAAGAAAAACAAAAATCAACTCCTGGTGCTGTAATGAAGTACTATAACTATGATGACACAAGTAATGATATAGTTTTGCATCTTAATTTATTGCTATGGCTAGAACGAGCAATTGTTTTGCCACTGATTTGATGCCACTCTTAATGTAATATGTAATTATCTCAACTTGTGCAAACAGGGATCTTCTTTGAAGATACCATATATTTTAGTGGTACTGCATAAGAAGATGTTGGAAACATTAAAGTAATTGAGGAGTATATAGTAAGCATGGCCACCACCGTAGATAGCAACATATTGTTCCGGAGAAGTGCTTCATCTGTATGCTCTACACAATAAGCCTCCTGACAAAGGTTGGTACTCGCCCACTAATTTCATCCATATGATTGAGCTTTGTCATCTCTATTGGTGTTGTGCTACTGTTTAGATACTGTCATGAAAAAGTGGTATTGTCCTTGAGAAGTGCTTCATCTATGCTGTTTTAAATATTTACTTTCCTTTTTTTCGAGAAAACATGGATGCTAGCATTTAGTAGTCCTCTTGTCTTTGCACAACAGGATCATCTTCCTTTGAAGAAGAATATGGAGTACGTGAAGTTACTAGTTCCGATTATGCTAGGATGAAGAAGCCCTGTCTATCTTCTCAATAGAAGGAGCAGTTGAAGGATGGTTACATTACTCCCCACAAGACCAAACTAACTTCAGCTCAGAAGGACTGAAAAATCTTCATCTTTTTGCTGTGATGCGCGAGTACATTGTTGTTCTAGGATTCTTTCTAGTGAGTTCCATTTTTCTAAAAGTGTGCTCTACATGGACCATGTATGTGCCTATTGAAACTGTCAATTCGTACTATAGTTTGCTTTATACTAATCCCTTTTTTGTATTTGTGCAAACAGGGGTGCTCAGCTTGATTTCAATGGGAATTGCACAAAATGTTCATGAATACATCGAATCATTCATTTCCACCACAAGAAAGGAGGTGCCGATAAGTTCAAGGCGTTGCAACATATAAGTGCGAAATCATACAAGGTACGCGCGAATTTGGTTGATTTTGGTGGAACTGCACAAAAAGAACAACTGGTTTATTTAGCACGAGGTGTCATGTCAATGTCTGAACTGATGGCAAACCCTGCCCATTCCACAATCGTAGGCATTTGATATTTTGGAATGGGACAACCTTGTCAAATTTTTCTCATTGATTTTAGCAAGACATGCGTTTGATATTTTCGAATGGGACGCCCTTTGCTATCAGTAGCGTCGATCAATTTTTTCTTTATTCTTTAGTTGTGAAGTAAATATGGCCTCTGACATGTGAGTCGCTGAGATGCATAATCATCGATTGTTTTAAATGTTCTCTATGAATTGCTAGGCATGTGTGTTTGATTGCAATGTACAGAAACGCTAAAACGCTGCTCAAACTCTTTGTACTCCTTCTGTTCCTTTTTACTTCGCACATTGTGGAAGTGCATACTTTTTTGTATAAGATTGGTCAAAGTAGAGATACTTTAACTGTAGACAAAATTTGTATGCAGACTAGAAAGGACCGGAGGGAGTACATGTGAAACTACTACAAACGAGGTGATCACCCTAGGAATAATGCTAGTATGTCTTGTTTTGCATGTTCATCCAATGCTAGTGATACAGGAATTTGAACTAATCAAAATAAATTCATTCATACACAGTCGGATTTCATATAAACATGCCGGATTTCATTACATTTCATACATTCTTCAACTAAAAAGGGGTGCGCTGGAGGTATAACTAATTAATCGAAGCTACCCACCTGTGTCCCGCTAAGCTTAACAGAAGCTTCAGTGACTTAACAGCAGGTGTAGTTGCGTAACTGACATGTGGCATGTTGGGCCCACGTGTCAGTCAGCCAACTGCACCAGCAGTTATGTAGAAGAAGCGTTCTTCCCCAGCGCAGCTCTCCGACTCCATGTCGCCGTCAAGAAGCTAACCAGCCGTCAATGGTCAACCCGCCTAGCTTGGCTTTAACCAGAGGGTAGCAGCGGTGGCCTTGCTTGGACCCGAGCGGCGGCGACTTACCGTGTTCTACTCTTCCTCGTTTTCTATATGGCGTGACCTTGTTGGCAACGGGGCGGGGCCTCGGCGGAGCCGGCGATGTCCTCTGCCTCGTTGTTGGCGGGGTGGGTCCTCGGCGGAGCCGACGGTGTCCTCTGCCTCGTTGTTGGCGGGCAGGGGCCTCGGTGGAGCCAGCAGTGTCCTCTGCCTCGTTGTTGGTGCTGCGAGGCCTCGGCGGAGCAGGGCCTCGTCGAAGCCACCAGAGCGGGGACTCGTCGGGGCCGGCATTGATCTCTGCCTCGTCCTCGGTCTCGCCAAACAGCGCCTCGCCCGCTTCATCGCCCTCTTTGCTAGCCTCTTTGTAGGCGGCCGCAGCCTCCGCCACCTGCATGCGGTACCGCCAGCGCTCGAGGCGTCCCTTGCGGGCAGAGCGGTACGAGTCGAGCAGCGCCTCCTGCTCCGCCCGCTCCGTGGTGATCGTCTCCTCCGCCTGCATGTGCTCCTCGAGGAGATGGTGGTTGTAGGCGGCGTCAGCCTGCGCCTCCCGAAACTGCTCCTCACGCATCTGCCTCACCCTGTCCATATATTGGGCACGGGCCTCGCCGATGGTCATGGTGAAATGCATCAGCGAGGATGGCATGGAGGAGGGGGTTGGCGCCGGATCATCGACTACCATGTTCTCCATTGGGATGTCGTCGTCCTCCGGCTGCCTGCCGGTTTGACGGCCGACAGCAATGGCTGCCATCTCCTTGTGGTCCGTCGTCCGCCCATCCCGAAGAGCGCTGGAGCGCGAGGAATTCATGGTGGGAAGTAGTGGTGTGGACAGGAGAAAGGGAACAGATGCGGATGACTGCGGCTATGGCCGGCGCAGCAGTTTATATAGCAATGGTGGGCGTGCGGAGGGACGGACGTGTGGCACCGTAGTAGCCGCCTCAGCAACCGCGTATCATTAATGTGGGCGGCAGATGGACAGACGCACGACACTTGCATCGTTTGAAGGCAGAGAAACCGCCTGCACCGGGAAGCAGGGAGGGCGGTGCTGACTGTTTCGGGCGGAAAGCGCGCGCGAGCAAAGAGATGAATTTACTTGGACATGATGACAATGGGGACCCACTAGGTCCATAGCCTCACGTACTCAAGTGCCTCCTTATTTTATACATATAACTATAATTTATTTTGCTTCCTTCTAGTTTCCTGACATCATGGTCCCACACCATTGTCAACCTATGTAGTACTCCCTCCTTTCCGGTTTATAGGGCTTATCTCAAAATTTTAGTTTTTCTATTTTATAAGGCTCAATTTGGTTGTTCCCCATCACATGTTCAGACTTCAAGGTGCATTAAATCATTGCATGCAAGTATTAAGAGAAAACTGACCAATGCATGCACTTTATGCATGCATGCATTGCAATTAATGCATTCGTAAACATATTTTTTTGAGGAAAACAAGAGCATTAATTGGGTGCTTTTGCAAACTACAAAAATATTCCACCACTCATCATCTACCTTGGTTGGTGAGATTTTTGAATTGAGCCTTATAAACCGGAAAGGAGGGAGTACTCAATAAACGAGAGAATTGCATAAGAACCGGCCGACAGCTGGGACCAAGCAACTCGAGCAGTATTTGTGTTTTTGAGGTGTGAGCACTGTAGAGTTTTTCGATGTTTAGCCCAGATATTAATTTTTCTCCTCTGAACAACAATGAAAACATCACTGCAGGTATTAACTGGGCGGGCTGTGGCCCGTCTAGCCCAGGCCAGATATCCAGCCCAGATATTAATTTTTTTCAAGATGAAAATGGCTAGCCCAGCTATACTTTTTTTAGGAATACCCAGGAAAGGTCAAGTTGTTATTCTCTGCCCCGCTGGGCTGCAAATCTTTCCTAGGAGGGATGCATTAGGCTTAACAAGAAAATGGGCTTTAAGAAATAATAAATGGGATGTAATTATAAAAGCTGTGCAGTAACTATAAAAAATTGCACCAAACACGTGATTACTTTATAAAATATTATTTTTGGATATTGAAATTTTTAATTTCATTAATTGTCGCGAGCACAATGTTTCGTTGGATTTTTACGTAATATAAATTTATATTTAAATTGTATTTAATATGACAAGAAATTTCGGGATAAAAATATTTCCGATCCCATCAAAATGTTGGAAATTTTATTGAATTCTGTTTTGAACGGTTGGTTGAAATGGGCTGTACTTTTAAGAAACTGTAAATGGGCTGTAGTAAATTCCATTAGAATTCGAAAATGGGCTACACATTCTTACAAATCTCAAATGGGCTATATGTTCTCCGCCACACACTTCTGGCCTTACTAAGTTGACGCGTCCCCTAAAAAAACAGAGTTGACGCATTATAGTCAACACACGGTTCTAGTAGCAGTGTCCGTTGGATGTCCATCCAACGGATGCCGTGTTTCTTCTTTAATCTCGGATATTCTAGCTTCACCCGTCCAAAAAATGATTCCTCCCCCTGACATCTGGGGCGCACCATTTCGGAAGCTGACCTGTGGGCCTACTAAGTTGACGTACCAAGGGCTTTGTCAACTTAGTCAATATAAACGATTCTAGCTGTAGTGATCATACGATGTCCATCCAACGACCGTCGTGCTTCTTCAACCTCTGGTCTTCTTTTGCTCCAGCCACCCAAAGCAGCGCCGGTCATGCCGCCTGCTCCTGCCTCCTGTGGCCGGCTGTGCTGCCGCGGAGGCCTAACCGCCCCCTACTACTCCCACCGCTGGCCAGGCCATCCCTCCACTCACCCACACCGCCTGTTATTCTGCGGCGACGGCAGCGCAGTGGAACCAGTGAACCCTCATACTCCTCTCCGCATGTGCATCCACTGCCGCGTCTTCCCCAGCTCCACGTCGTCCCCTTCCTAGGCCTCGCCATCGTCCACCGCCCTGGTGCTCTCGGCGCGGCGTGGTCAATGTTGTCAAGTAATGACTTCCATCGGACGTGGACAGTACGTGGTGAGGCTGACAGCTGGGTCCACGGCAGCCGCAAGGAAGTGGCTCCTTATTACATGCAAAATAATTATTCCTCCACCTGACAGCGGGGACCCACTGGACGAGCCACCGTATTTTGCGAAAAAATGATTCGCCCCCTGACTAGTGGGACCCACTAGCTACATCTTCGCAGGCAAGGAAGTGCGTCCGGAAAAAAACGATTCACCCCCCTGACTGTTGGGACCCACTAGCTACATCTTCGCACGCCAGGAAGTGCGTCCAAAAAAAATGACTCACCCCCCGACTGCTTGGACCCACCAGCTACACCTTCTCTTGCAAGGAAGTGCGTCCGGGCAAAAAAAATGATTCGCCCCCATGACTGCTGGGACCCAGCAGCTACACCTTTGAACGCAAGGAAGTTCGTCAAAAATGATTCGCCCCCCTGACTGCTGGGACCCACCAGCTACATCTTTGCAGGCAAGGAAGTGCCTGATAGTCGGGACCCACCTGGTCGAAGCGTACGTAGAGTTGTCATTCTGGTCGCGAACGTGTACGTACATACTAGTCGACGTAGAGGTGCGCAGGTGTCGTACTAGAGGCACGCACGTATCATGTACACATACGTACATCGGCTAGGGTGCAAGAAAGAAAATACGACCACATATGTGTACATACGGGCGGGGTCTCGAACACATACTCGCACATACGTATGGCCAGGGATTATGTACATGGCTGGGTCGGAACGGAGAAACAACGTCGTCGTCGGTTCATGGGGAGGAAGCGTCATCATTGTGTTCATGGGGAGGCAACGGAATGCGTCGTGTTCATGGGGAGGCAACGGAAGGCGTCGTGTTCACCGGGAGGCAATGTAACGCGTGGAGCCAACCGGCACAGGCGATGGAAACGAGGCCTGAACGGGGTCCTGTTGATCGGGAGGGGTCTGGCGTACCGCAAAATGGAGGAAACGGACCTCCTACGGTCAAAACGGTGGTCCTGTTGATCGGGAGGTGTGTGGTGTCGTGGATCCATGACTGACAGTAGAATGGGGGGTAGGTATGAGGAGGCAAGATCTTAGCTATGAAGGAGTTGTACACGCGAGTTTTACGAGTTCAGGCCCTTCTCGGAGGAGGTAATAGTCCTACGTCTCGGTGCCCTGAGGCGGTTGACTGGATTATATGTTTGTGTGAGTTTACAAAAAGATGTGAACCCTTGTCCCAGAGGAGGACGGTGGCTTATATAGAGTGCACTAGGACCCCAGCTCCCCTCCGTTACACAGGGTTCAATGCTCATAAAGGAAAGGCGTTACTGGTAATGTCTATAGTAAAGAGTCATAAATGCTCATAATGCTATGGTTTAAATCATGACTGTTGCAGAGTGGAGGGTTCCTCATCTTCTGGTGGTCGAGTGTCTTTAAGGTGGTCGAGTGAGGGTGGATGACAGTTTCTCCTTGACTGCTTCTGATTCTTTGCAGAGATGTCCTTGGGGAGGGTATGCTGGACAGGTCCGTGACCCTACCCTAGGTACATAACTTCATCATTAGCCCCTGAATGGTTCAGGGTTTGAGTGAGGAAGGGGTTGAGAACACTTCCGACCCACTCTTTGTGCTATGAATATGCCTTGTACTGGAACAATGAGTTGAGGTGAAGACGTCGACAGCTTTCTCAATCGCCTTGGTCCATTCTTGGTTGTTGTCGAGTGAACTTTCATGGTAGTATTCTGAATGATGATGTAGAGGGTGTTTGTCTTCAGTCTGACAGGTTGTTCTGCTCTCCGCGGATCTCGCGGGATTCGAATTTTGGGAAGTGCGCCAGACGGGCGAAACCGAGCTTATCGGGACGGATTAGGCAAGTCTCCTCGATCCTCATGCCACCTTTTTCGCCACTTACTACGCGCGTGACTGTTGCGGGGTTTGTTTAGATCGCTTGGGTCCACTAGTCAGCCACTCGGTGAAAGGCCTTATAAAAGGTCCCGGGCCAGGCCTCTACTCTGCATGCTTCCATTCTCTCTTCTCTTTCCCCCGATCTCTCCGCCACTCTCGCTTTTGCTTTGTCGCCGGACCTCTGTTCGAGCTTGATCCGTCACCATGGGGAAGGAGAAGACGGCGGCGCTGGAATGCGCGAAGAAAGCGACCGCAAAGGCGAAGGGCAAGCGGACCAGCCGAGGCGGATCCTCGTCGAGGTCCAGCCTGCCGGCGGGTTGGATCCAGGGCGACTGGATCCGCTCGGAAATCACGCAGGACGACCTCGATGGCCTGGTGGAGGGGGGATTGATCCCTCACAAGTCGGCTCGGCTCCCGGGGGACGAAACCGAGCCGCAGCCTAGAGAGTGTGAGTGTGTCCTCCTCGCAACCCACATAGATCGCGGATTCTCACTGCCTCCCCACCCTTTCTTCCGGGGTTTTTTGAACTTCTTTGGGGCTCAGCTCCACAATTTCACTCCGAACACCATAGTCTATCTATCCGCTTTCGTGTCCATGTGCGAAAACTTCTTGGGCCGTCGACCGCACTGGGGGCTTTTCAAACACATCTTCACTTGTCGTTCCAAGTCGGTCAGAAAGGCCAAGTCGAGTGACGACAGGATGCGGGTGATCCAGATGTGCGGTGGTCTGGGTATCCAAATGAGGAGCAAGAGTACTTTCCCAGCCATGATCCTTCCTGACTCGGTCCGGGGCTGGCAGTCGACTTGGTTCTACTACAAGGATCAGCCAACCCCTGGCCAATCAACTGCACTTCCTCCTTTCTTCTTGGCTCGAGTGGAGAAGCCTGCTCCCCTGAAGGTAGTTCCAGAAGAGAAGGTGCAGGTCAAGGTGCTGGTTGAACGGGTCATCCAGCTTGTCTGCGACGGAGTGACCGGGATGGATCTGCTGGAGGTCTTTCTCGGTCGATGCATCCAACCTATTCAGGCGCGCGATCATCCGATGTGGATGTACTCTAGGCTGGAGGATACCACTCGGATCCACCCAGAGGAGGTCAGCGAGGATATCTTGGAGAACTGGTTGAGGGGAATCACTGGCAACAAAGACAACCCTTGGGGGTCCAGGAGGGTGATTCAATTCGACAACTCGCACCAGCAGGAGCAGGTATATTTTTGTTTTATCAAGTATCTTTCCGATTCACCATGTGATGTCCCGTTCGTGGTCGACTGAATTTCCTTTGATTGTTATCCTTTCAGGCCCTCATTGAAATGTACTCAATGCCCAATGGAGTGCAGGACCCAGGCGCTGAGGAAGAAGGGAGCGGGGGCGAGAGCGGCCAGGAGCATTCGAAAGCCCAGGAGGACGAGGAGAGTGAGGAATCGACTGATGAGGAAGAAGTCGACTCGCCTCCTCGCAGCGAAAGGTGGTCCAAGCACACTCATGACCCGGGAAGCGCTTCGGACTTGGTGGCTGTACCAATCGGGCAGTCCTCGAAGCGCCCCAAGACGTCTTCCCCGATGCCGACTGAGAAGGCTCCAAAGCAATCTAAGGTCGCACCGCCCCCAGCGCCGAAAGTGCCGAAAGACATCTCCTACAAACTGCCAAAAGCTTTGCCCAGGATCAAAGTGACCATTCCTACTATCTTCGGGTAACCATCTGACTTGTCCTTCATGTGGATTCGATTAACTAGGTGGAACCGATTGAATGCGGGCCTTTGCAGTGCTGCTACATTAGGGACCTCTTCATACCAGTACTGGGACGAGGAAGTGGAGGATGCGGTAACCTCTAACCCAGGTATGAACTCTTGCGATTTCGATTCTTGATCCTTTTAGGGTCGAGTGGTTCACTTGGGGATCGAATGTTTTGTCTTGTAGCTCCACCCAACATTATTGATCTTCCGGACGACGACGAAGATGTGGCTCCTAAGCCTAGGAAGAGCAAGAAGGTAACAGCTGGCAGGGTGGCTCGGCAAGAACCAACTGCAATGCCTCCCGTCCATCAAGCTGAAGACGCGGGCAGGGCCACTGTGACGTTCGCTGCACCCTTGCCGAGTGGGCATCCCACGCGGTCGATCGTGCCTATGGTTCCTTCAACTATCCAACTCCACACCACGGAGCTTCAAGCAGCCGCACCTAGGTCGTCTACACACTTTTTCACCAGCTACCCCGTCCCAGACAACTAGTCGGAATCGGCTGCGGATGCCATCCAACAGGCTGATATGATGATGCAGTGGGTGAAGATAGTGCATGAGAGCAGTCAGGCTACCTATGATGCTAGTGCCACCCTTCGGGCCAATGTCCAGGTGAGTAGACTTTCCGACTGTTTTTGTTCTCTAAAAATCTTCTTCTGCACAATGTCCTGTTGTTTGCGTTGAATTAGAGCACCCACTGGGTGTCATTGTCATTTTTGGTAGTTTCGCTCTTCCACTCGGTCCGGGTGAGTGGGACCAGAACTGGTGGGGGCACACTAAGTGAACCCACTGGGTGTAATCCCCGAGACCGCAGTCGACTGCTGGCAGTCGACTGTGGTCCGAGTTCTTCTTCCTTGACGGCGCAATTGTTCTTTCTCTCTTCTTTTTTTTGCACTTGACTCCGGCAGGCCGGTCGAGTTGGATCAGAACCGATGGGGGCACGCCAAGTGCACCCACTGGGTGCAGTCCCCGAGACCGCAGTCGACTGGGATCTGAACAACTTTTTGCCCACTTCTTTAGGTTTTATTCACTCGGAAACGAACTGCCTTTGAACCTATAGATTGATCTGTCTCTTGCCTCCTGCAGAAGTCTTGTACTCTTATCTCCAAGTTTGCCGAACTCGAAGAGAAGCAGAGGCAACTCAACTTAGACTTGGAATTGGCTCAGCAAAATCTGAAAAAATCTCAAGACGAGGCCGCTCGTATGGAAGGTAACTGATTGTCGACTGAATTTCAATATATCTCTTTGATCTCCTCTTTGATTCGATTACTTCTTTTGCAGAGAAAATGATGTTGGCTCTGGACAAGGACTCGGAGCTCGCCGCTGCGCAAAAATCAGCCCAAGACAAAACCGCTCTCGCAAACAAGAAGCTTGCTTCAATCGGAACGCTTGAAGGAGAGGTGAGTAAACTGAAATCTTGTCTTAATGAAGCTAACCGCGAAGTGACCAGCCTGAAGAAGGACAAGGTCGTCCTGAACGAAAAGTTGGAGTCTGTGATCCGCAAGAGGAATGACAGAGAAGCTTATCTATGGACCCTCGCCAAGAAACTTTATCTCATGCTGGGACGTATTTCTTTTAATCCGACTGTGTTGATGCTTGCAATTGGATTTTGCTCGGTTGATGAACTATCTTTTGGCTGCAGAACTCTGCCAAGACTTCGATGAAGAAACTGGAAGGGTCGAGATGGGTCCGGACCCTATCGCTTCCCCAGTCTACGACGAAACTACGATGAACGTGCTCCGACTGGAGTCCCGTATCGCCAGCGCCACAAGCTACCTCACACGCCCGAAGGAGGTTGTCTCTCAAATTGACTCGACGCTTTGGCAGGAGGCGACGCTTTAGAATGATCTGGAATCTCTGATGACTCAACTGAACGAGATCCCTGACCAAGTGCAAGAATGGAAGAAATCCTCCGCCCGGTGTGGTGCTAATGTGGCACTGTCCCTGGTGCGAGTCCATTGCAAGGAGGCTCGTGAAGACAAGCTGGCTGCGATCAAAGTTGCTAACACCAAAAAGCACGACTTCCAGTCCTTCATGGAGACTTTCATTGCTGCCACCACTCGGATCGCTGATGGGATCGATCTGGACTCATTCGTGGAGCCTGCCAGCCCTCCTCCGGCCGAGTGAACAATCTTATGAAACTTGGATACGCTTTTAATTTTCCTCGGAATGCCGAGTGGTTTCTGTAACTGTTAAACTCCTTCGGGCTTGGTGCCCGAGTACTTTTGATTCGCTGCTTGGAACCTTCTAGGATTTATTTGAATTTGGTTCATCTCCGAATGTGCTTGTGTTTGCCTCCGGATGGACTTTGCTCACTGCACCTCGCCGCCCTTGCGGATAGGGATGGTGCCGACGTTGCATTTGTGCCGCAGCTCCGAAGGAGAAGGTTATAGTCGACCTGCACCTCGTCGTCCTTGCGGATGGGGATGGGGCGGAAGTTGTATTTGTGCCGCAGCTCCGAAGGAGAAGGTTGCAGTCGACCTGCACCTCGTCGTCCTTGTGGATGGGGATGGAGCGGATGTTGTATTTGTGTCGCGGCTCCGAATGAGAAGGTTGCAGTCGATCTGCACCTCGTTGTCCTTGCGGATAGGGATGGAGCGGACGTTGTATTTGTGCCGTAGCTCCGAAGGAGAAGGTTGCAGTCGACCTGCGCCTTGTCGTCCTTGCGGATAGGGATTGAGC
>NC_057806.1:507099106-507099615 GCF_018294505.1 Triticum aestivum | reverse complement strand
ATCTGTGCCGCAGCTCCGAAGGAGAAGGTTGCCGTCGATCTGCACCTCGTCATCCTTGCGGATGGGGATGGAGCGGACGTTGTATTTGTGCCACAGCTCCGAAGGAGAAGGCTGCATTCGACCTGCGCCTCATCGTCCTTGCGGATAGGGATGGAGCGGATGTTGTATTTGTGCCGCAGCTCCGAAGGAGAAGGTTGCAGTCGACCTGCGCCTCGTCGTCCTTGCGGATAGGAATGGGTCTCAAACTTAGGCGAGTACTAGACTGCAGGTAAGCCCCCGAGTGGGAGGATTGCTCTCCAGTCGGTAGGATTTTTCCAAACATAGGTGAGTGCTGGACTGCCGTTAAGCCTCTTAGTGAGAGAACTTAGGCGAGTGCTCGACTGCAGCTAAGCCTCCCGAGTGGGAGGATTCCTCTCCACTCGGTAGGTTTTTTTTTCAAACTTAGGCGAGTGTTGGACTGCCGTTAAGCCTCTTAGTGAGAGAACTTAGGCGAGTACTCGACTGCAGCT
>NC_057806.1:507075586-507099006 GCF_018294505.1 Triticum aestivum | reverse complement strand
ACTTAGGCGAGTGCTCAACTGCCGTTAAGTCTCTTAGTGAGAGAACTTAGGCGAGTGCTCGACTACAGCTAAGCCCCCGAGTGGGAGGATTGCTCTCCACTCGGTGGGATTTTTTCAAACTTAGGCGAGTGCTCGACTCCCGTTAAGTCTCTTAGTGAGGGAACTTAGGCGAGTGCTCGACTGCAGCTAAGCCCCCGAGTGGGTGGATTGCTCTCCACTCGGTCGGATTTTTTCAAACTTAGGCAAGTTCTCGACTGCCGTTAAGTCTCTTAGTGAGAGAACTTAGGCGAGTGCTCGACTGCAGCTAAGCCCCCGAGTGGGAGAGTTGCTCTCCACTCGGTATGATTTTTTCAAACTTAGGCGGAACGGATTCGCGACTAAGCCCACCCACTGGGGGATTTGAAACGCAAATAAGAACAACACAATCAAATGAGAGAACCATAAGATCTTGTCTTTGAGAAACAAATTACAAAAGGTGTTGCTTATTACATTTTATTCGAGCGAGTGTTTAAGTATAAAAGGGGCGTAGCATCTCTGCGTTCCAAGCCCGTGGCTCGTCTTTCTGATGCTTGATACTGTAAAGATGGTATGCTTTGTTGTGGAGAACTTTGGTGACGATGAAGGGGCCTTCCCAAGTTGGAGCGAGCTTGTGTGGTTTCTGCTGATCCACTCGAAGAACCAAGTCTCCTTCTTGAAAGGCCCGACCCCTCACATTCCTGGCGTGGAACCGACGCAAGTCTTGCTGATAAATGGTCGAGCGGATCAAGGCCATCTCTCTTTCCTCCTCTAGGAGATCGACTGAATCTTGCTGGGCCTGCTCTGCTCCCGCTTCAGAGAAGAGTTCAACTCAGGGTGCATTGTGGAGCAAGTCACTTGGCAGAACAGCTTCGGCTCCATAGACTAAGAAGAAAGGAGTTCTTCCAGTTGACCGATTAGGAATTGTTCTTAAGCCCCACGGAACTGACAAAAGTTCATCAACCCAAGCACCTGCCGTGTGTTTGAGATCACGCATCAGTCGGGGTTTCAGTCCTTTGAGAATTAGGCCGTTGGCTCTTTCCGCTTGTCCGTTCGACTGCGAGTGAGCGACAGAAGCATAGTCGACTCGAGTGCCCTGAGAGGCGCAGAAAGCTCTGAACTCGTCAGAATCGAAGTTCGACCCATTGTCCTGATGATGCTGTGTGGGACTCCATATCTGAATGTCAATTCCCTAATAAAACTGACAGCGGTGCTAGCATCAAGGTTCTTGATAGGTTTGGCTTCGATCCATTTGGTAAACTTGTCGACTGCAACGAGCATGTGAGTGAAGCCGCTTTTGCTGGTCCTCAGCGGTCCAACCATATCTAGTCCCCAAACAGCGAAGGGCCAGACAAGGGGGATGGTCTTCAAGGCTGACGCTAGCTTGTGAGACATATCGGAGTAAAATTGGCAGCCTTCACATCTGTCGACTATATCTTTAGCCATCTCATTTGCTCGTGGCCAATAGAATCCAGCTCGGTATGCTTTAGCCACGATGGCCCGAGAGGATGCATGGTGGCCACAGGTCCCCGAGTGGATGTCATTGAGGATCATTGGACCTTCTTCTGGTGTTATGCACTTCTGACCGACTCCTGTCACACTTTCCCTTAACAGCTGCCCTCTTATCATAATAAAAGCTTTGGATCGGCGGACGATCTGTCGAGCTTCTTCTTCATCCTCTGGGAGCTCTTTCCTGAGGATGTACACAATGTAGGGCACCGTTCAGTCGGGACTAATGGCCAGAACCTCCATGATTAGGTCGACCATAGCTGGGACCTCGACTTCAGTAGGATCTGTGGCACTCTTGGGTTGCGGGGGCTCTTCAGTGAAAGGGTCTTCCTGAACTGTCGGCGTGTGAATATGCTCCAAGAACACATTGCTGGGAATGGCTTCTCTCTTGGAACCTATCTTTGCCAATTCATCCGCTGCTTGATTTTTTAATCAGTGGACGTGGTGGAGTTCTAACCCCTCGAACTTCTTCTCAAGCTTTCTCACCGCGTTGCAGTAACCAGTCATGGCTGGACTTCTAACGTCCCACTCCTTCATCACTTGATTAACTACCAAATCTGAGTCTCCATAGACCATGAGGCGACGGGCACTGAGTGAGATGTCCATGCGCAAACCATACAGGAGTGCTTCATATTCTGCTTCATTGTTGGAGGAATCAAAGTGAATCTGGAGGACATATCTGAGCTTGTCTCCTCGGGGGGATACCAGAACTACTCCAGCAGCAGAACCGTTCAACATCTTGGATCCGTCAAAGAACATGGTCCAGTGCTCAGTGTGAACTTGAGTCGGCAGTTGGTGTTCGATCCACTCGGCGAGGAAATCTGCTATTGCTTGGGACTTGATAGCTTTCTTTGCCTCGAACTTGATATCCAAGGGAAGGAGTTCAATCGCCCATTTTGCCACTCGACCAGTTGCATCTCTCTTGTGCAGAATCTCTGACAATGGAGCATCACTGACGACTGTAACAGAGTGATCTAAGAATTAGTGTGCAACCTTCTTCATGGTCATGTAAATTACATAGACAAGCTTCTGATAGTGAGGATATCTCTGCTTTGACGGGGTCAAGACTTCAGAGATATAATAAACTGGGCGTTGGACTTTGTACGCTTTTCCTTCTTCCCGCTCGACCGTAAGTCCTATATTGATGACTTGTCCAGTGGCTGCTATATAAAGCAGTAGAGGCTCTTTGCTGACTAGAGCAGCAAGCAACGGCTGGGTGGAAAGTAGGGCTTTTAGCTCTGCAAATGTTGTATCAGCTTCTGGAGTCCACTCAAACTTATCTGATTTCTTCATCATCTGGAGTCCACTCAAACTTATCTGATTTCTTCGTCAGTCGGTAAAGAGGCAGCGCCTTCTCACCGAGGCGAGAAATGAATCGACTTAGGGCGGCCAAGCAACCCATGAGCTTCTGGACATCATGCACACGCACAGGGCGTTTCATTCGGAGTATAGCGCCTACTTTCTCTGGGTTAGCATCGATTCCTTGTTCGGAAACAAGAAAATCGAGTAACTTGCCGCCTGGAACTCCAAACGTGCACTTTGATGGATTGAGCTTGATATCATACCTTTGGAGGTTGGCAAAGGTTTCAGCGAGGTTGGTCAGCAGGTCGAAACCTTTACGTGACTTGACCACAATGTCATCCATGTATGCTTCCACATTCTGACTGATCTGAGTGAGTAGGCACTTCTGAATCATCCGCATAAATGTGGCTCCAGCATTCTTCAAGCCGAATGGCATTGTGACATAACAAAAGCACCCAAATGGGGTGATAAAAGCTGTCTTTATTTCATCAGGTCCGTACAGACGGATCTGGTGGTACCCGGAGTAGGCATCCAAAAAGGACAAACGCTCGCACCCAGCAGTCGAATCGACTATCTGATCGATGCGAGGGAGAGGGAAGTGATCTTTCGGGCTGACCCGATTGATATGCTTGAAATCGATGCACATGCGTAGTGAGTCATCTTTCTTTGGGACCATGACAACATTGGCTAACCACTCGGAGTGGTAAATCTCTCGGATAAACTCAGCTGCCAAAAGCCGAGCCACCTCTTTGCCGATTGCTTTTCTTTTCTGCACGGTGGACCATCGAAGATGCTCTTTGACTGGTTTCACTTTCGGGTCGACTCGCAAATGATGCTCAGCCAGTCTCCTGGGAACACCTGGCATGTCGGAAGGCTTCCATGCAAATATGTCCCAGTTCTCACGGAGGAACTGGATGAGCGCTTCTTCCTGTTTGGATTCGAGTGTGGTCGAAATGTGGGTCGGAGCTGCATTGGGGTCCGTCGGGTAAATGTGAACAGACTTTGTCTCGCCAGACGACTGGAATGCTGAATCCATGGCTCACTTTGTCTTGCAACAAGTCACTCGGGTCTGCATTTTTCTGGCATTCTTGCAATTCTACCACGGCCATCTGGGCATCGGCGATCTTTGAGCCCTTCTGGAAACACTCTTCCGCCTTTTTCTGATTACCAGAGATAGTGATCACTCCTCTGGGACCAGGCATCTTTAGTTTGAGGTACACGTAACATGGTCGAGCCATGAATCCTGCATAAGCTGGCCTGCCTAGAATTGCATGATACGCACTCTGAAAATCCACGACTTCAAACGTCAACTTTTCGTTGTGGTAATTTTTGGCATCACCAAAAACCACATCGAGTGCAATCTGACCGAGGGACGCAGCCTTCTTGCCTGGGATGACCCCATGGAAACTCATAAGGCTTTCACTGAGTCTGGACATCGGAATGCCCATTCCATTCAACGTTTCTGCATACAGAATGTTCAGGCCACTGCCACCATCCATCAGGACCTTTGTCAGTCGAGTTCCTTTGACCACCGGGTTGACCACCAGCGCTTGCCTCCTATGGGTGGCGATGTGCGCTGGATGATCAGACTGGTCGAACTTAATGGCAGTCTACGACCATTTCAAGTAACTGGGTGTCGCCGGAGTGACCATGTTCACTTTCTCTGTTGATGACTTTCAATCGACTCTTGTTTTCAACATCAGCAAAAATCATCAGAGTGGAATTCACGTGAGGATAACCATCATCATCTTCTCCTTCTCTCAGCCTTGTCTGCCTCCTTCTCCTTTTCCTTGGGTTGTTTCTCTCGGAACTGCTGGATCAGGAGCCGACACTGTCGAGTGGTATGCTTCGGGTAAATGAAATTACCATCTTATTCTTTTTTGGTGTGGACATGGCACGGCAGATCCAACACGTCATTTCCATCTTGATATTTTACTTTCTTGGGGTTCCATGGCCCTTTGGGCTTCCCCTTGAACTTTCCTTGAACCACAGCCAGGGCCTCACCCGGAGCAGCTGGTTCGGCCTTGCGTTTTTGTTTCCGACTGGAGTTTCCTCCTCCGGCTTCGTGGGCGACTGCTTTGTGCTTGCCGCTCCGCAGTCGCTCTTCCTCTTCACCATTGGCATACTTGGTGGCAATTTCCATCATCTGAGTCAGAGTCATGTTTCCTGTCCGACCGAATTTCAGATTCAACTCCCGGTATCTGACACCTTCCTTGAAAGCACAGATTGCCTGATGATCAGACACATCTTCCACCGTGTGGCGCAGGGTGATCCACCTATGGATATAATCTCTCAAGGTTTCATTCGGTTTCTGGACGCAACACTGTAATTCTGTCAAACCTGCTAGCCGTTTGCAAGTACCCTCAAACATTCTGACAAACACTCGGGCGAGATCTTCCCAAGTATAAATGCTGCCAGGTGCCAACTGATTCAGCCATGCTCTAGTCGAGCCCTCCAACATCAGAGGAAGGTGTTTCATGGCCACCTCATCATTGCCGCCACCAATCTGGACAGCCACTCGGTAGTCTTCGAGCCAGGTGTCAGGATTGGACTCTCTGGTGAACTTACTGACTCCAGTCGCCAACCTAAAGTTGGGAGGAATCACTGCAACTTTGATAGCTCTGCTGAAGCACTCTGGGACAGAGACATGCACCCTATTGCTGGTTTGCGGGCCTCTGTCATGGCCATCTCGGTGAGCTCTGTTTTTGTCGACCAAGCCCTGCACGAGAATAGACCTCGCATCAAAGCCTAGCTCCCTGGGGTCGACTGGAATACCTCTTCCCATGTTGTTAGGGCGCCTGTCTTCATGTGGCCGTGGCGATCGGCTCGACGATCATAATGCTCCTGGTTTATGTACTGATCACGCCGCTCTCCATGTCCCTCACGCCTCGGGGGCGATCTCGGGCTATGGGCCGACTGGACCGTATCTGCGACCATAGATCTGCTATGGATCCTACCCCGCGACTGAGACACGGTCGTATTCTGCTCTCCTGCTGCCCGGAGCAAGGCCCTGATCTGCGCTAGACCTCGGCTAGCTTCTGACTGGGAAGGTTGAATCGACTCTGCTATCGGGCAGCAACTGCTAGGTTTTGGATCAGTGTTCGGTATACCTGAGCTGGAGGTGGAAAAAGTTGGCATCAGCAGGACTCAGGAGCACGTTGACGAGCGCAATCGTCTAGTGCGCGCTGGAGGTTCTCCAGCCGAGTGCGCTCAGCCAGATTGGCCAGGTGAGCCTGCTCCAAGGCCTGGGCCTCAGGTGTATCTCCAACTATAGGCGTATGCAGGGCATCCATGTTTCGGCGATGAAGTTCTTCTCTCTGCTGCGAGGAGAGAGACTCGGGGCGGTACTCCTCGTGAACGCGCGACGGACCGCCGTTCCCATCACCTCCGTCTTCACGATCGAAGCCAGGAGGGCCGCGTGTTCCATTGACCACAAGGACTTCCGCTACCGAGTCGTTGCTGCCACACTCGGATGTAGTCTCTACGGAGCCAGTCGACAGATCAAACAGGCCGTAGAGAGACTCGTCGGGCTCGATCGCCACGACTTGAGGGGTGGCGGACTGGCGGGCCACCGCACGCTTCACCCACCGTTGAAGCCTCGACCGGCCGGTGCGCTTGTTCCAGCGGGTCGCAGGGAGGGGGAAAGCCATTGGAGTCGACTGGTACTGGGTCGACGGTTGCCGCAGGAGGACGCCGTGGACGCACGCGTGAAAGTGCGTCGCCCCGCGGGCGGGGAGCGCGTCGACGTCGAGTGGTGCCTCCTGAAGCCAAGCGGAGTCGTCAGCGACAAACACGAGCGCGCCGAGACGGATCTCGCGGCCCTCAGCCAAACCTCTGCCTGGAATCATGATGATGGGGATCGGAAAAATTCCAACTTCTCCAATAAGTCGCTAAGACACCTGGCCCACGGTGGGCGCCAACTGTCATGGATCTAAGACTGACAGTGGAATGGGGGGTAGGTATGAGGAGGCAAGATCTTAGCTATGGAGTTGTACACGCGAGTTTTACGAGTTCAGGCCCTTCTCGGAGGTAGTAACAACCCTACGTCTCGGTGCCCTACGGTAGTCGACTGGATTATATGTGTGTGTGAGTTTACAAAAAGAATCGAACCCTTGTCCCAGAGGAGGGGGTGGCTCATATAGAGTGCGCCAGGATCCCAGCTCCCCTCCGTTACACAGGGTTCAATGCTCATAAAGGAAAGGCGTTACTGGTAACCTCTATAGTAAAGAGTCATAAATGCTCATAATGCTATGGGTTAAATCTTGACCGTTGCAGAGTGGAGGGTTCCTCATCTTCTGGTGGTCGAGTGTCTTCAAGGTGGTCGAGTGAGTGCATCTCCACGGTCGAGTGGATGACGGTTTCTCTTCGACTTCTTCTGATTCTTTGCAGAGATGTCCTTGGGGAGGGTATGCTGGATAGGTCCATGACCCTACCCTAGGTACATAGCTTCATCATGTGGCGTACTGCAAAACGGACGAAACGGACCTCCTACGGTCGAAACGGGGGTCCTGTTGATCAAGAGGGGTGTGCCGTACCAGAAAACGGACGAAATGGACATCCTACGATCGAAACGGGGGTCCTGTTCACCGGGAGGGGTGTGGCATACCACAAAACGGGACTCCATGAGATACTGTTCATCTCCACCGTCGACCTCCTCCAGTCTCCACAGGCTCCTGTTCATCCAGCCTCCACCGCGCGCTACTCCACCGTCTACTGTTCAACCACCCCTCCACCGTCTACTGTTCATCCAGCCCTCGACACCACGGGGTCCTGTTCAACCACCCCTCCACGGGTACCCCTCCATCGTCTACTGTTCATCCAGCCCTCCATCACACCACGGGGTCCTGTTCATCCAGAGGCAACGCCACCGCTCACTGTTCATTCAATCCCCCCGCAACACTCACTGTTCATCCCAGAGGCAGCATCGATCGTCTTTAGTTAGCAGCAGTAGCGAAGGAATCGCTCGATAGGGTTCAGTTAACATCCATCAATCGATCGCTCGGGTTCAGTAACGCGTAGCCTGTAGTGCAATCGCTCGGGTTCTGTTAGAGCCCAACGCCTCACTCGGGTTCAGTTAGAGCCAAGCAGACCCTGACCTCCCACGGTGACCGGGAACTCCCCGAAATTGTCCTCCCCCTCGCTTCTACCATGGTTTTTTCTGTCATGGACGTCCCAAAGAATGTCATGCAGCTGCATCTTCGGCCCACCCAGGACGAAAAGCCCATTTTCTGTCATGATTTTTTGTCATAGAAGTAGGAGCCCACCACATCTATGATGATACCGGGTTTTGTCACAATTATCGTCATAGAAGTGTCATATGTATGACAGAAAAAAATTCGTTCGTCCCAAAATGTCATGGATGTGTCTTTTTTTGTAGTGTTGTCTACCATCCATATACCACTTGTATCACCATCTCTTGGCCAAACTAGTGCACCTATACAATTTACCATTGTATTGGGTGTGTTGGGGAATCAAGAGACTATTTGTTATTTGGTTGCAGGGTTGCTTGAGAGAGACCATCTTCATCCTACGCCTCCTATGGATTGATAAACCTTATAGGTCATCCACTTGTGGGAAATTTGCTACTGTCCTACAAACCTCTGCACTTGGAGGCCCAACAACGTCTACAAGAAGAAGTTTGTGTAGTAGACATCAAATCGCCATGTAATTGCTTTACTTTATCACTAAGCTGTAGCGATAGTCATGGAGGCAATAGTTGGCATGACGACAATGATGCTTCGACGGAGATCAAGGTGTCAAGCCGCTGACGATGGTGATCATGATGGTTCTTTGGAGATGGAGATCACAGGCACAAGATGATGATGGCCATATCGTATCACTTATATTGATTGCATGTGATGTTTATCTTTTATGCATCTTCTTTTGCTTAGATCGATGGTAGCATTATAAGATGATCTCTCACTAAATTTCAAGGCATAAGTGTTCTCCCTGAGTATGCACCGTTGCGAAAGTTCGTCATGCCGAGACACCATGTGATGATCGGGTGTGATAACCTCTACGCTCACATACAACGGGTCCAAGCCAGTTTTGCACACGCAGAATACTCGGGTTAAACTTGATGAGACTAGCATATGCAGATATGGCCTCGGAACACTGAGACTGGAAGGTCAAGCGTGAATCATATAGTAGATACGATCAACATTGTCATGTTCACCATTGAAAACTACTCCATCTCACGTGATGATCAGACATGGTTTCGTTGATATGGATCACGTGATCACTTAGATGATTAGAGGGATGTCTGTCTAAGTGGGAGTTCTTAAGTAATATGATTAATTGAACTTTAATTTATCATGAACTTAGTACCTGATAGTACTTTGCATATCTATGTTGTTGTAGATAGATGGCCCGTGCTATTGTTCCGTTGAATTTTAATGCGTTCCTTGAGAAAGCAAAGTTGAAAGATGATGGTAGCAATTACACGGACTAGGTCCGTAACTTGAGGATTATCCTCATTGCTGCACAGAAGAATTACGTCATGGAAGCACCACAAGGTGCGAAACCCGTTGCAGGAGCAACGCCAGATGTTATGAAAGTCTGGCAGAGCAAAGCTGATGACTACTCGATAGTTCAGTGTGCCATGCTTTACGGCTTAGTGAAGGAAATATGCCCTAGAGGCAATAATAAAGTTATTATTTACTTCCTTATATCATGATAAATGTTTATTATTCATGCTAGAATTGTATTAACCGGAAACATAAAACTTGTGTGAATACATAAACAAACAGAGTGTCGCTAGTATGCCTAAACATGACTAGCTCATTGATCAAAGATGGTTATATTTCCTAACCATTGACATGAGTTGTCATTTGATTAATGGGATCACATCATGAGGAGAATGATGTGATTGAGTTGACCCATTCCGTTAGCTTAGCACTCGATCGTTTAGTATTCTTCTATTGCTTTCTTCATGACTTATACATGTTCCTATGACTATGAGATTATGAAACTCCCGTTTACCGGAGGAACACTTTGTGTGCTACCAAATGTCACAATGTAACTGGGTGATTATGAAGGTGCTCTACAGGTGTCTCCAAAGGTACTTGTTGGGTTGGCGTATTTCGAGATTAGGATTTGTCACTCCAATTGTCGGAGAGGTATCTTTGGGCCCAGTCGGTAATGCACATCACTATAATCCTTGCAAGCATTGCAACTAATGAGTTAGTTGCGGGATGATGTATTACAGAACGAGTAAGGAGACTTGCCGGTAACGAGATTGAACTAGGTATTAAGATACCGTGATCAAATCTCGGGCAAGTAACATACCAATGACAAAAGGAACAATGTTTATGCGGTTTGACCGATAAAGATCTTCGTAGAACATGTAGGAGCCAATATGACATCGAGGTTCCTCTATTGGTTATTGACCGAAGACGTGTCTCGGCCATGTCTACATAGTTCTTGAACCCGTAGGGTCCACACGCTTAAAGTTCGATGACGGTTATTTTATGAGTTTATGTGTTTTGATGTACCGAAGGTAGTTCGAAGTGCCAGATGTGATCACGGACATGACGAAGAGTCTCGAAATGGTCGAGACACAAATATTGATATATTGGAAGCCTATATTTGGATATCGGAAGTCTTCCGGGTGAAATCAGGATTTTATCGGAGTACCGGGGGTTACCGGAACCCCCCCGGGGTTTAATGGGCCAAGATGGGCCTTAGTGGAGAAGAGGAGGGGCGGCCAAGGCAGGCCGCGCGCCCCCTCCCCCTCTAGTCTGAATTGGACAAGGAGGGGGGGGGGGCTCCCCTCTTTCCTTCCTCTCTCCCTCCCCCTTCCCCCTTCTCTGGCTCCAACTAGGAAAGGAGGGAGTCCTACTCCCGGTGGGAGTAGGAATCCTCCCTGGCGTGCCTCCTCCTGGACGGCCGCCTCTCCCCCCTTGCTCCTTTATATACGGGGGCAGGGGCACCTCTAGACAACAATTGATATCTTGGATCTCTTAGCCATGTGTGGTGCC
The DNA here is from genome assembly GCF_018294505.1 of Triticum aestivum. NCBI lineage: Eukaryota > Viridiplantae > Streptophyta > Magnoliopsida > Poales > Poaceae > Triticum > Triticum aestivum. Next base: position 507,088,201 of record NC_057806.1, on the reverse strand, counting down.
CCCTTCACCATAGTCCACCTCGATAATATCGTAGCGGTGCTTAGGCGAAGCCCTGCATCGGTAGAACATCATCATCGTCACCACACCGTCGTGCTAATGGAACTCTCCCTCAAAGCTCGGCTAGATGAGAGTTCGAGGGATGTCATTGAGTTGAACGTCTGCTGAACTCGGAGGTGCCGTACATTTGGTACTTGATCGGTCGGATCATGAAGACGTACGACTACATCAACCTTGCTGTGCTAACGCTTCCACTTTTGGTCTACGAGGGTATATGGACAACACTCTCCCCTCTCGTTGCTATGCATCACCATGATCCTGTGTGTGCGTAGGAAATTTTTGAAAATTACTATGTTCCCCAACAGTGGCATCTGAGCATTGTTTTATGCGTATATGTTATATGCACGAGTAGAACACAAGTGAGTTGTGGGCAATATAAGTCATACTGCTTACCAGCATGTCATACCTTGGTTCAGCGGTATTGTTGGATGAAGTGGCCCGTAACTGACATTACGCATACGCTTACGCGAGACTGGTTCTACCGACGTGCTTTGCACACAAGTGGCTGGCAGTTGTTAGTTTCTCCAACTTTAGTTGAACCAAGTGTGGCTACGCCCGGTCCTTGAGAAGGTTAAAACAGAACTAACTTGACAAACTATCATTGTGGTTTTGATGCATAGGTAAAAATAGTTCTTGCTCAGCCCATAGCCGCCACGTAAAACTTGCAACAACAAAGTAGAAGACGTCTAACTTGTTTTTGCAGGGCATGTTGCAATGTAATATGGTCAAGGCATGATGCTATATTTTATTGTATGAGATTATCATGTTTCGTAACCGAGTTATCGGCAACTGGAAAGAGCCATATGGTTGTCGCTTTATTGTATGCAATGCAATCGCCCTGTAATGCTTTACTTTATCACTAAGCGGTAGCGATAGTCGTAGAAGCATAAGTTGGCGAGACGACAATGATGCTACGATGGAGATCAAAGTGTCGCGTCGGTGACAATGGTGATCATGACGGTGCTTCGGAGATGAAGATCACAAGCACAAGATGATGATGGCCATATCATATCACTTATATTGATTGCATGTGCTGTTTATCTTTTATGCATCTTATATTGCTTTGATTGACGGTAGCATTATAAGATGATCTCTCACTAAATTATCAAGGTATAAGTGTTATCCCTGACCATGCACCGTTGCAAAAGTTCTTTGTGCTGAGACACCACGTGATGATCAGGTGTGATAGGCTCTACATTCAAATACAACGGGTGCAAAACTGTTGCACATGCGGAATACTCAGGTTAAACTTGACGAGCCTAGCATATGCATATATGGCCACAGAACACTGAGACCGAAAGGTTGAGCATGAATCATATAGTAGATATCATCAACATACTGATGTTCACCATTGAAAACTACTCCATCTCACATGATGATCGGACATGGTTTAGTTGATTTGGATCATGTGATCACTTAGAGGAGTAGAGGGATGTCTATCTAAGTGGGAGTTCTTAAATACTATGATTAATTGAACTTAAATTTATCATGTACTTAGTACCTGATAGTATTTTGCTTGTCTTTGTTGATTGTAGATAGATGGCCCGTATTGTTGTTCCGTTAAATTTTAATGCGTTCTTTGAGAAAGCAAAGTTGAAAGATGATGGTTGCAATTACACGGACTGGGTCCGTAACTTGAAGCAGATGCTGCTAATGATGTTAAGAATGTCTGGCAGAGTAAAGCTGATGACTACTCAATAGTTCAGTGTGCCATGCTTTACGGCTTAGAACCGGGACTTCAACGACATTTTGAATGTCATGGAGCATATGAGATGTTCCAGGAGTTGAATTTAATATTTCAAGCAAATGCCCGGATTGAGAGATTTGAAGTCTCCAATAAGTTCTATAGCTGCAAGATGGAGGAGAATAGTTCTGTCAGTGAACAATACTCAAAATGACTGGGTATCATAATCACTCGACCCAACTGGGAGTTAATCTTCCTATTGATAGTGTCATTGACAGAGTTCATCAATCACTGCCACCAGCTACAAAAGCTTCGTGATGAACTGTAATATAGAAGGGATGAATAAGACAATTATCGAGCTCTTCGCGATGCTAAAGGCTGTGGAGGTAGAAATCAAAAAGGAGCATCAAAGTTTTGATGGTCAATAAGACCACCAGTTTCAAGAAAAAGGTTAAAGGGAAGAAGAAGGGGAACTTCAAAAAGAACGGCAAAAAGTTGCTGCTCACGAGAAGAAACCCAAGACTGGACCTAAGCCTGAGACTGAGTGCTTCTACTGCAAACAGACTGGTCACTGGAAGCGGAACTGCCCCAAGTATTTGGCAGATAAGAAGGATGGCAAAGTGAACAAAGGTATATTTGATATACATGTTATTGATGTGTACCTTACTAATGCTTGCAGTAGCACCTGGGTATTTGATACTGGTTCTGTTGCTAATATTTGCAACTCGAAACAGGGACTACGGATTAAGCGAAGATTGGCTAAGGATGAGGTGACGACGCGCGTAGGAAATGGTTCCAAAGTTGATGTGATCGCGGTCGGCACGCTACCTCTACATCTACCTTCGGGGTTAGTTTTAGACCTAAATAATTGTTATTTCATACCAGCGTTGAGCATGAACATTATATCTGGATCTTTTTGATGCGAGACGGTTATTCATTTAAATCAGAGAATAATGGTTGTTTTATTTATATGAGTAATATCTTTTATGGTCATGCACCCTTGAAGAGTGGTCTATTTTTGTTGAATATCGATAGTACTGATACACATATTCATAATGTTTTAGCCAAAAGAGCCAGAGTTGATAATGATAGTGCAACTTATTTGTGGCACTGCCGTTTGGGTCATATTGGTGTAAAGCGCATGAAGTAACTCCATACTGATGGACTTCTGGAATCACTTGATTATGAATCATTTGGTACTTGTGAACCATGCCTCATGGGCAAGATGACTAAAACGTCGTTCTCCGGAACTATGGAGCGAGCAACTGATTTGTTAGAGATCATACATACTGATGTATGTGGTCCAATGATTGTTGAGGCTTGCGGCGGGTATTGTTATTTTCTCACCTTCACAGATGATTTAAGCAGACATGGGTATATCTACTTAATGAAACATAAGTCTCAAACATTTGAAAAGTTCATGGAATTTCAGAGTGAAGTGGAAAATCATCGTAACAAGAAAATAAAGTTTCTACGATCTGATCATGGAGGAGAATATTAGAGGTACGAGTTTGGCCTACATTTGAAACAATGTGGAATAGTTTCGCAACTCACGCCACCCAGAACACCACAGCGTAATGGTGTGTCCGAACGTCGTAATCGTACTTTACTAGATATGGTGCGATCTATGATGTCTCTTACTGATTTACCGCTATCGTTTTGTGGTTATGCTTTAGAGACGGCTGCATTCACGTTAAATAGGGCACCATCGAAATCCTCTGAAATGACGCCTTATGAACTATGGTTTGGCAAGAAACTAAAGTTGTCATTTCTTAAAGTTTGGGGCTGCGATGCTTATGTGAAAAATCTTCAACCTGATAAGCTCGAACCCAAATCAGAGAAATGTGTCTTCATAGGATACCCAAAGGAAACTATTGGGTACAACTTCTATCACATATCTGAAGGCAAGACTTTTGTTGCTAAATTTGGATCTTTTCTAGAGAAGGAGTTTCTCTCGAAAGAAGTGAGTGGGAGGAAAGTAGAACTTGATGAGGTAACTATACCTGTTCCCTTGATGGAAAGTACTTCATCACGGAAGCCGGTTCCTGTGACACCTACACCAATTAGTGAGGAAGCTAATGATATTGATCATGAAACTTCAGATCAAGTTACTAGTGAACCTCGTAGGTCAACCAGAGTAAGATCCGCACCAGACTGGTACGGTGATCCTATTCTGGAGGTTATGTTTCTAGACGATGACGAACCTACGAACTACGAAGAAGCGATGGTGAGCCCAGATTCCGCAAAATGGCTTGAGGCCGTGAAATCAGAGATGGGATCCATGTATGAGAACAAAGTGTGGACTTTGGTTGACTTGCCCGATGATCGGCAAGCCATTGAAAATAAATGGATCTTCAAGAAGAAGACTGACGCTGACGGTAATGTTACTGTCTATAAAGCTCGACTTGTTGCAAAAGGTTTTCGACAAGTTCAAGGGATTGACTACGATGAGACTTTCTCACCCGTAGTGATGCTTAAGTCTGTCCAAATCATGCTAGCAATTGCTACATTTTGTGATTATGAAATTTGCCAAATGGATGTCAAAACTGCATTCCTGAATGGATTTCTGGAAGAAGAGTTGTATATGATGCAACCAGAAGGTTTTGTCAATCCAAAGGGAGCTAACAAAGTGTGCAAGCTCCAGCGATCCATTTATGGACTGGTGCAAGCCTCTCGGAGTTGGAATACGCACTTTGATAGTGTGATCAAAGCATATGGTTTTATACAGACTTTTTGTCATGGAATTGTCACGGCAGATGTCCTTAGTGTCAGGACTTAGTCGCGAGGCCAATGCATCTATGTGCTAGCTTGAGAGGGGTTGAGCGGGACGAGATACGCGATGTTTTACCCAGGTTCGGCCCCTCACGATGGAGGTAAAAGCCTACGTCCTGCTTCATTGATATTGATGATGATGATGAGCACAGTTACAAGAGTGCTCTATCTTGAGAGCTATTGTCTAAACCTAACTTGTCCAACTCATGGAACTTGTGAATCTTCGGGTGCCCTGCCCCTCCTTATATATGTTGAAGGGGCGGTTTACATGACTAGTCCTATTAGGATTAGGATTAATCTATTACAAGTGGAGTCCTAGTCTTGCTTCCTTTGTAAGGGAATATTCTTTGTGCTTTCCTCATAAACCGGCCCACCATTAAACGTGAACCGGCCTTCTGGGCCATGGGCCTCGTCATCCATCTGACCCGCCCGCCGGGTTACTAATGAACTGCCAAGACCGGATGGGTAGCCCGTGAATCGCCAAGCTCCGGGCGGGTTACCAGTGAGTCATCCAGTTCGGCCGGTTTATACTTCCGGCCGGTTTACGCCACGGGGTATATCCCCGACATTAGCCCCCAGTTTAATTTGGATTTATCCATGTTAAATTGATCTGCAACATAAACTCAAGAGCAAATTTGACAGGTTATGCTCCGGGTTAAGAATTTTTGTAAACCGGTACCTGATCATCCTTAAGTCCTTGTTATTTCCTCCTTCTGGGAAATCCGGGTTAACAGACAAGCTTCATAATAAATTTGCCGACATTGGTTTGTCACCGAGAAATATTGTGAAGAATAACTCCTTTGACTCAGCTCCCAAAGCACCGGCTTAAGAAATATGGGTCTGAAAATACTTATCTGATATTCAGCCGATTTGAAGATGTAAAACTTGCTGGTTTAATATTACCAAAATTGCCGGTTTATAAATATTGATGGCACTAGGTCATAATTGTTGTCAACACTGGGTCATGTAATTGATCTTCCTGATTTGCTTAAAATTGATAAACTCAAGATGTTCCTCCTTTATATGCATAATACCTGTAGCCCCCATGTCTTAAGAGGAGAATATAGTGATAACTTAAGACTTGCTCCAATAAGTGTTTCAACCTTGAAGAAATCCGATTAGTTCATCTCAATCATATAAAATGAATACTCCATATATGTAGCCCCCAAGTGCCGGGTTGTCATGCTTGCAGCAACATGGGACTTGTAATTGCTTATAAAAACTTCGATCAGTGTAGCCCCCAAGGGCCGGGTCATTATGCAATAATCATGTAGATTTTAGCAGTGATGTGTAGCCCCCAAGGGCCGGTTCGGTAAGATAATATTGAGCTAGGACTTTATATATACTTCATTGAAAATAACATCATATGATGTAACTCCCATCATGGGGCTTGAACCCACGTCCACAAGGTTAAGAGCTTTGTGCTTTACCAACTGAGGAGTGGACCCTTCAATATAATGGATAAAAACTTGTGTACCTTGAATTGTTGACAGGAGCAATTGGTAGCCCCCATGGGCCGGCTCATTATAATATGATGAGTCGGGTCTTTAATAAGACTTGTCAAAATGACTTTGCATTAGCCCCCAAGTGTCATGATAATCTCAATTTGAATAATGTAGCCCCCAAGTGCCGGGTTGTAAGCCTGCAGCGACTCGGGACTATTCCTTCCATTGTAGAATAAATCATATCCTTTGATAAAATAATAGCCATTGCACTAAAGCGACTTTGAAAACTCAATAATACCGTTTATTAATAACCATAAAAATCCAGCCATGTTGGCTATTCAAGATCATATAATTCGGTGAAAACCTTATTCATTCAATATCATAATGAAAATTCAGCCAAGTTTGGCTATTTGAATAATATAACCCAATGATTTATAAGCGCATGATTCCAATGGTGCAATCCAAATATATATATATATATATATATATACTGGCAACTTATAGTCCAAAGCCAGGCCGGTTTAATAAACACCGGTGTTTTATGATCCTGCTTTATTCAACCTGTTTCTTCATACAACAAGTTTAAAGTGTCCTGGCGATTTACCGCTGGACGGGTCATAATGCCCAACATATAACCTGGGTTGATAACCAAGGCTGCACTTAAGAATAATCAAATATGAAATATATCATACCTGTGACATTGAATCACATTGCTGGTTTACCGACTTTTTGTAGTAAGAGTGATAACCCCAATCTTGAGTAACGATAACTCCTTTCATACTGTGCCGGTTTGTGATAAACCGTACTGGGTTGTGATAAACAGCGGATTAACCATATATAATACTGGTGACTTGTAGTCAAACCAGACCGGGCTGATAGTTTCCGGATTATAATTTGATCGTGTACTGACAACTTGTAGTTGAAAGCCGAGCCGGGTTGATAAACACCGGTTTACTCCATAATAGGATGGTAACAGAAAATCAAACCGGGCAGATAGCCTCCGGATTAAAATGGACCGTGTTCCGTCAATTGACAATCAAACCGGTTTATGAAATGTCGTTTTAAAAACGCAACAAAAAGAAAGAAATATCTATCAAAGAAAATTGTGAAGCAAAGGCAATGATAAAATCGTTTGCAAAAAGAGGCTTATTTGAGCTGATCAGATGGCGTTACCATGGTCGGACACGACCAAGCTCCCGATAGGTGTAGCTATGGCTCAATTCAGCCAGGTCCCCAAATGAAACCGTGGCATTTATGCCGATCAAGTGGCATGGCAATGGTTCGGGTTCGACCAAGCCCCCAAGTGATTCGGTGGCCTTAGGCCGATCAAGAGGCATGATTGGTTCAGACATGACCAAGTCCCCTAGTGATCTGGTGGCTCTCGCCCATCAAGAGGCGTGACTATGGTTCAGACATGACCACAAGTCCCCAAGTGATGTTTATAAAATTTTCAAGGGGTAAACCGGAGGCCGCTTTAAGACAGAACAACTCCATGTAACCACGCATGATGTAAAAGAACAGAGACCCCGCTTTATGAAGCAAAAGCCCCCATGTGATCAATAATATGTCATGCCAATAAGGCGGGATATCCATGTTTGAACCGCGCATCGTGGCAGCAGGTCCTCTTCGGCAATTTTTAACTTTTTGCAAGAGATAAATTCTTCTTTGAACCAGGATTTTGAACCGGATATTGAGAGCTTCAAAGCTTTGTGGGAGACATCTTTCCCTTGAACCGGATTTTAAACCGGAATCTTCATTTTTAGCCGGAAATTTTCTAACGGCCTTTAAACTCGAACTTGCGAGAAGTTAATTCCTTTTTGAACCGGAAATTCTTAAACCGGATTTGAGAGCTTCAGAGCTTTGTGGGAGAGAGATTTCCCTTGAACCGGACTGTAATCCGGATATTTGACAGCTTCAGTTAGACTAACTTCCCTTGAACCAGATTTTAAACCGGAATCCTTTCTGATGACCCGGAACTTCTTTATTAAGCCAGGATTTCGTAACTGTTATATACTTTCTAACCAGAAATTTTCTGACAGCCTTTAAATTTACATCCATATAACAGTAGCCTCCGGGACCGGGTTATCTTTTCCTTGGGTCCTTAAATTTGCTTGAACTGGCAAGATTTGCTGAGTCATGTCATCGTAGCCCCCGAGTCTCAAGGTGACTCAAGGAGTTGGCTTGAGATTCTCCATTTTTGACCGTGATATAAACTGGCATAACTTGTATATCATTGGTGTTGATAGCACGATCTATATCCATAGAAGGATGAGGTGACTACGGCGGGTTATAAATGATCCAGTATGAGCCATGTCAGCAACTCGGCCAATGGTTCCTTCCAACTGGAGATTTGAAGTTAATCAAAAATGCAGTGGCGGCGACTTGTGTGCCAAATAAATAGCTCATGCAGACAGGTGTGGCCTGGTATGTTGATGTAGACCAGGCCGCGAGAGACGGACGACAAAGACGGGCGCAGCTTCAGAGACAACACAGCCAGATGAGTCGGCCGCGGCGTAGTAGGTCGGCGCGGATGGGAGAGTCGGCCGCGGGAGTTGTAAACCGGCGCGGACGGAGAGCCGCCTGCGGGTATTGTGAACCGGCGTAGACGGAGAACCGGCCGCGTGTTGATGTAAACCGGACCACAGGCGGTTTGCGCGCGTCCGTTGAGCAGTGCGGAATGGTCAAAAGCCAGTATGTAATGACGGGAGTGCGCGCTTCACATGCATGGTGTAACACCAATGTTGTGGCGAATAATTGCCCTGCATATAAAAATATGCAAAACCAACATAATTGTTCTTTTTACAAAAACAATATATGTCAAAAATAGACTTAGATAGATGTCACCTGATTTGTTCGGACGACGGATGATCCGTTTATCGCGACCGAGGCGGCTGAACATGCCCCCGGTGGCTCAAGACCTTAGGGGTGGCTCTGATTTGTTGATATACATATCAGAGTCAACCGTGATATCTAAATGACAGAGCGGACGCGTGAGTCGGCCATGGCATTGTAAGCCGCGCGGACAGACGGGTCGGCCGTGGGCGCGGACGGTTGAACTGCCGTGGGTATGGTCAAATGAACCGGCTACAAGCGCGGCCCGTTGAGTAGATGTAGACCGGACCGTTGAGGCGGCGATTTGCGCACATCTGATAAGCCATTTGATATAGTGTGGATATAGACGCGACCTCCAATGATAGCGCGCAGGGACCGGATCATAGTTTAATCATGAGGTAATTGACCTGTGTATACAGTAGCATACCTCGAGAAAATGTTTTGACATTATGTAATTACACCAAAAAAGAGTTCTAGAAAAATAGCACCTGATTGTTACGGCCGTGGCGGTTTTCAGTAGCAGCTCAAGGTCGGTCGGCGCAGGTCGGCTCTCTGCAAGGGTGAAACGGCGGCGGAGGCACCCCGTGGCTCCACAGGGTGGCTCGGGGCAGTGACATGGGACTTTAGCAGAGGCGGCAATACAGGCGGGTTGCGCCAGGCGATGGTTCAGCCCCACTACTGCTGAGGAGAGGCTGCAGAGGCGGAGGCTGGCCATGGCGGCTCAGGCAACTCGGCGCGAGAGCGTGAGGCGAGCGGCGGAGGCCTGAGTCTGCGGCCATGTCCGTTTTCGAGTCACGCACTGTTGCCAATTCCCTGTCCGTCTCAATCTCCAGGTCGTGGCCCTCCCCTTTCCTCTTTTTTTTAATCTAAGACAAAAAACCAATCGAGATTGACTCTGGAGATCCTGTGGTTGGCCCAGTTTCCGGGTCGTGGCAGGTTTGACCACCCACGTCCGGGTCTTCCTTCAAGTTTCCATGCTGGATTTGTTCGTTTGGTGACAGTAGATGATCCTGCTGAGAGACACGGCGGCCTGTGCCAAATCTTCAGGATTTTCTCTGATGATGTTGTTAACAGAGCTGATGGTTATCGCCCATAAAATTTCTAATCTCAATCCAGTGAACTTAAAGTTGATGTAAATTCCTTCAAAAAATTGGTCTTTTCGTCATCCGGATGCGAACTTCTCAATCCCTAGATGAAATCCCTTCAAGAACTCATCACCACCGTGCACGGGCCCCATGGTGGGCGCCAACTATCATGGAATTGTCACGGCAGATGTCCTTAGTGTCAGGACTTAGTCGCGAGGCCAACGCATCTATGTGGTAGCTTGAGAGGGGATGAGCGGGACGAGAGACGCGATGTTTTACCCAGGTTTGGCCCCTCACGGTGGAGGTAAAAGGCTACGTCCTGCTTCATTGATATTGATGACGATGATGATCACGGTTACAAGAGTGCTCTATCTTGAGAGCTATTGTCTAAACCTAACTTGTCCAACTCGTGGAACTTGTGAATCTTCGGGTGCCCTGCCCCTCCTTATATATGTTGAAGGGGCGGTTTACATGACTAGTCCTATTAGGATTAGGATTACTCTATTACAATTGGAGTCCTAGTCTTGCTTCCTTTGTAAGGGAATATTCTTTGTGCTTTCCTCATAAACCGGCCCACCATTAAACGTGAACTGGCCTTCTGGGCCATGGGCCTCGTCGTCCATCTGACCCGCCCGCCGGGTTACTATTGAACCGCCAAGACCGGACTGGTAGCCCGTGAACCGCCAAGCTCCGGGTGGGTTACCAGTGAGTCATCCAGTCCGGCCGGTTTATACTTCCGGCCAGTTTATGCCACGGGGTATATCCCCGACACTTTTGGAGAAACCTGTATTTACAAGAAAGTGAGTGGGAGCTCTGTAGCATTTCTGATATTATATGTGGATGATATATTGCTGATTGGAAATGATATAGAATTTCTGGATAGCATAAAGGGATACTTGAATAAGTGTTTTTCAATGAAGGACCTCGGTGAAGCTGCTTATATATTGGGCATCAAGATCTATACAGATAGATCAAAATGCTTAATTGGACTTTCACAAAGCACATACCTTGACAAAGTTTTGAAGAAGTTCACAATGGATCAGGCAAAGAAAGGGTTCTTGCCTGTGTTACAAGGTGTGAAGTGGAGTAAGACTCAATGCCCGACCACTGCAGAAGATAGAGAGAAAATGAAAGATGTTCCTTAGGCTTCAGCCATAGCCTCTATCATGTATGCAATGCTGTGTACCAGACCTGATGTGTGCTTTGCTATTAGTTTAGTAGGGAGGTACCAAAGTAATCCAGGAGTGGATCACTGGACAACAGTCAAGAACATCCGGAAATACCTGAAAAGGACTAAGCATATGTTTCTCATTTATGGAGGTTACAAAGAGGTCGTCGTAAATGGTTACGTAGATGCAAGCTTTGACACTGACCCAGACGATTCTAGATCACAAACCGGATACATATTTACATTAAACGGTGGAGCTGTCAGTTGGTGCAGTTCTAAACAAAGCGTTGTGGCGGGATCTACGTGTGAAGCGGAGTACGTAGCTGCTTTAGAAGCAGCAAATGAAGGAGTCTGGATGAAGGATTTCATATCCGATCTAGTTATCTTACCTAGTGCATCGGGTCCAATGAAAATCTTTTGTGACAATACTGGTGCAATTGCCTTAGCAAAGGATTCAAGATTTCACAAGAGAACCAAGCACATCAGGAGACGCTTCAACTCCAACCGGGATCAAGTCCAGGTGGGAGACATAGAAATTTGCAAGATACATATGGATCTGAATGTTGCAGACCCGTTGACTAAGCCTCTTCCACGAGCAAAACATGATCAACACCAAGGCTCCATGGGTGTTAGAATCATTACTGTGTAATCTAGATTATTGACTGTAGTGCAAGTGGGAGACTGAAGGAAATATAACCTAGAGGCAATAATAAAGTTATTATTTATTTCCTTATATCATGATAAATTTTATTATTCATGATAGAATTGTATTAACCGGAAACATAATACTTGTGTGAATACATAAACAAACAGAGTGTCACTAGTATGCCTCTACTTGACTAGCTCGTTGATCAAAGATGGTTATGTTTCCTAACCCTTGACATGAGTTGTCATTTGATTAATGGGATCACATTATTAGGAGAATGATGTGATTGACTTGACCCATTCCGCTAGCTTAGCACTCAATCGTTTAGTATTCTGCCATTGCTTTCTTCATGACTTATACATGTTCCTATGACTATGAGATTATGCAACTCCCATTTACCGGAGGAACACTTTGTGTGCTACCAAACGTCACAACGTAACTGGGTGATTATAAAGGTGCTCTATAGGTGTCTCCAAAGGTATTTGTTGGGTTGGCATATTTCGAGATTAGGATTTGTCACTCCGATTGTCGGTGAGGTGTCTTTGGGCCCACTCGGTAATGCACATCACTATAAGCCTTGCAAGCATTGCAACTAATGAGTTAGTTGCGGGATGATGTATTAGCGAACGAGTAAAGAGATTTGTCGGTAATGAGATTGAACTAGGTATTAAGATACCGACAATCTAATCTCGGACAAGTAACATACTCATGACAAAGGGAACAATGTATGTTGTCATGCTGTTTGACCGATAAAGAACTTCGTAGAATATATAGGAGCCAATATGAGCTTCCAGGTTCCTCTATTTATTATTGACAAGAGACGTGTCTCGGTCATGTCTACATAGTTCTCGAACCCGTAGGGTCCGCACGCTTAAAGTTTGATGACACTTATTATGAGTTTATGTGTTTTGATGTACCGAAGGTAG
>NC_057806.1:507070146-507075410 GCF_018294505.1 Triticum aestivum | reverse complement strand
GGCCAGGGCAGCTCGTGCTCCCCCTCCCCCTCTAGTCCAAATTGGACAAGGAGGGGGGGGCGCCCCCCTTTCCTTCCTGTCTCCCTGCTCCCTCCCCCTTCTCCTACTCCAACTAGGAAAGGAGGGACTCCTACTCCCGGTGGCAGTAGGACTCCTCCCTGGCACGCCTCCACCTGGCCGGCCACCTCTCCCCCATGCTCCTTTATATACGGGGGCAGGGGGCACATCTAGACAACAATTGATCTCTTGGATTACTTAGCCATGTGAAGTGCCCCCCTCCACCATTCTCCACCTCGATAATATCGTAGCGGTGCTTAGGCGAAGCCCTGCATCGGTAGAACATCATCATCGTCACCACACTATCATGCTGACGGAACTCTCCCTCAAAGCTCGATTGGATCGGAGTTCGAGGGATGTCATCAAGCTGAATGTGTGCTGAACTCAGAGGTGCTGTACGTTCGGTACTTGATCGGTCGGACCGTGAAGACGTACGACTACATCAACCGTGTTGTGCTAACGCTTCCGCTTTCGGTCTATGAGGGTACGTGGACAATAGTCTCCCCTCTCGTTGCTATGCATCACCATGATCCTGTGTGTGCGTATGAAATTTTTGAAATTATTACGTTCCCCAACAGTTAGAACCGGGAATTCAAACACATTTTGAACGTCATGGGCATATGAGGTGTTCCAGGAGTTGAAGTTAATATTTCAAGAAAATGCCCGGATTGGGAGATATGAAGTCGCCAATAAGTTCTGTAGCTGCAAGATGGAGGAGAATAGTTCTGTCAGTGAACATATACTCAGAATGTCTGGGTATCACAACCACTTGACTCAACTGGGAGTTAATCTTCCTGTTGATAGTGTCATTGACAGAGTTCTTCAATCACTGCCACCAAGCTACAAGAGCTTCATGATGAACTATAATATGCAATGGATGGATAAGACGACTCCCGAGCTCTTCGCAATGCTAAAGGCTGCGGAGGTAGAAATCAAGAAGGAGCATCAAGTGTTGATGGTCAACAAGACCACCAGTTTCAAGAAAAAGGGTAAAGGGAAGAAGGGGAACTTCAAGAAGAATGGCAAGCAAGTTGCTGCTCAAGTGAAGAAGCCTAAGTCTGGACCTAAGCCTGAGACTGAGTGCTTCTACTGCAAAGGGACTGGTCATTGGAAGCGGAACTGCCCCAAGTATTTGGCGATTAAGAAAGATGGCAAGGTGAACAAAGGTATATCTGATATACATGTTATTGATGTGTACCTTACTAACGCTCGCAGTAGCACCTGGGTATTTGATACTGGTTCTGTTGCTAATATTTGCAACTCGAAACAGGGGCTACATATTAAGCGAAGATTGGCTAAGGACGAGGTGACGATGCACGTGGGAAATGGTTCCAAAGTCGATGTGATCACGGTCGGCATGCTACCTCTACATCTACCTTCGGGATCAGTTTTAGACCTAAATAATTGTTATTTGGTGCCAGCGTTGAGCATGAACATTATATCTAGATCTTGTTTGATGCGAGCCGGTGATTCATTTAAATCCGAGAAAAATGGTAGTTCTATTTATTTGAGTAATATCTTTTATGGTCATGCACCCTTGAAGAGTGGTCTATTTTTGATGAATCTCGATAGTAGTGATACACATTTTCATAATATTGAAGCTAAAAGATGCAGAGTTGATAATGATAGTGCAACTTATTTGTGGCACTGCCGTTTAGGTCATATTGGTCTAAAGCACATGAAGAAACTCCATTCCGATGGACTTTTGGAATCACTTGATTATGAATCACTTGGTACTTGCGAACCATGCCTCATGGGCAAGATGACTAAAACGCCATTCTCGGGAACTATCGAGGGACCAACATATTTGCTGGAAATCATACATACTATTGTATGTGGTCCGACGAATGTTGAGGCTCGCGGCGGGTATCATTATTTTCTCACCTTCACAGATGATTTGAGAAGATATGGGTATATCTACTTGATGAAACATAAGTCTGAAACATTTGAAAAGTTCAAAGAATTTCAGAGTGAAGTGGAAAATCATCGTAACATGAAAATAAAGTTTCTACGATCTGATCGTGAAGGAGAATATTTCAGTTACGAGTTTGGTCTGGATTTGAAATAATTTGGAATAGTTTGGCAACTCACGCCACCTAGAACACCACATCGTAATGGTGTGTCCGAACGTCGTAATCGTACTTTACTAGATATGGTGTGATCTATGATGTCTCTTGCTGATTTATCGCTACCGTTTTGGGCTTATGCTTTAGAGACGACTGCATTCACATTAAATAGGGCACCATCTAAATCCATTGAGACGACACCTTATGAACTATGGTTTGGCAAGAAACCCAAGTTGTCGTTTCTTAAAGTTTGGGGCTGCGATGCTTATGTGAAAAAGCTTCAACCTGATAAGCTCAAACCCAAATCAGAGAAATGTGTCTTCATAGGATACCCAAATGAGACTGTTTGGTATACCTTCTATCACCAATCCGAAGGCAAAACATTCGTTGCTAAGAATGGATTGTCGGAGTAATGAGCCACGGGTAGGCTAACCCGAGGCCCAGAACCTTTCAAGACATCGTGGCTGACTATGCCCCTCAAGGCGCCAGGATGAAGAGCCGCCTTCTGGAGGCCGGCTGAAGGAACAAGCCAACTGCCCGCATGCGGCTGAGTCCTAGAGGCGAGGTCAAGATGGGCCGACTCCCACATGGCGGCTTCCAGAGAAGCCGGCCACGGGGAGTCGGCCCACGGCACCAACAAAGCCCATGCCTTCATAAGGGGGGATGGGACGGGGAGTGGCTACAGTAATCCCCCGCCAGGCGGCGGGGCTGTAGCCACGACCCCATGACCAAGCCTGCGTCATTAGAAGCACGGCTATAGTAATCAGCAGCCGGCAAGACCCGCAAGTGGCGGGTAGGGCCTGTCAGCTCCGTACCAGACCAGTCGGCGGGGCCCACTAGCCGTCGGGCCCCAGCAGTCGGCAGAGAGGCTGGCAGGCGAAGAGACTGATGGCTGGGCCCTGCGCGCAGTCGGTTACCATTGTACCCCTGAGGGGTAGGCCTATATAAACCCCCCAGGGTACCCATGCAAAGGGTTCCAATTCATTAGAACAAGACCAGACCTTAGAGAAGGGAGGGATCTAGCCTAGCCTCCTCCTGTCCACAGATACAGCTCGAGGAGCACCTTTGTACTCACTTTTGCCTTAGTGATCATGCGGAGACCCCGCAGAGTAGGACTAGGGGTGTTATCTCCTAGGAGAGCCCTGAACCTGGGTAAAGTATGCCGGCGTTCGTGTCTACGCCTCATCCCGTTTCCACGCACCAGCGATGTTCTACTCGCCCCCACCATGATAAGACATCCTTTGGCATATGTCGCACCCAACTCCCAACATTTGGCGCCCACCGTGGGGCCTGATGCACCGTTGTTCGGAGACCTGTTCTGGACGGGAACCCTTTTCCTCCCTGACGAGCGCAGCCAGCCCGGCACACTAGATGGAGTCTGCGTCGATGCGTTGCATGGCGCTGAAATCGCCTACGCGGCCAGTTGCCTCACCAATCTTGTAGGCGAGGTTCGCCTCTCCGACGAGACCACATCCGATGCAGGCACAGGCGGCCCTGAGAGCCTCCTCGCGGGCCTCCTTGACCAACTCCACGTCGCCAGCGAGCCAGTTGGGGACTTGGAGTCCTTAGGCTCCACCGATCCGATGGTGGTCGACTCCGACACCGTGTTGCTTGACACGTTCTCCACCAACGTGGTGGTCTACAAAGAGCCACTTCCTCGCACGGGGAGCGGCGAAAGCACCGTCATGGAAGTGCTTGTCATCAATCATGGCGAGCACTCCGACGGGGGTGATTATGACCCGCTCCACGCCGCGCTACAAGACCTGGTAGCGCCCATCCCTGGAGATGCCGACGCCGAGACGCTGGAGGCATGCTGCCTTCAGCTAGTCGAAGGCGCCAAAAAGCCGGCCAGCATGAGACGCCTGTCAGAAGCCTACCAGCGCGAGATGGACCGCGCTGTGGGTGGCACGACGGCTTCAGCTGGGCCTAGCCGCCTTGGCACGGTCTAGCAGCGTGCTGCGGCTATCGTCGATCTGTTCGGGGCGAATCGCCCCGTCTACGCCATGCCTGCGGAGAACATTCGAGCCGCCCAGGCGGCGGCGGACGAGCTGGAAAAGTTCGAGGTCGAAGAACTTCACTTGATGACGGAGCGCGTCCAACGACTCCTTGACGCGGCTGCTGAGCAGAACGAGGCCGGCTGCCACACTGATGCGCCGCGCAGACAGAATGACAACTTGCTTCCACGCTGAGACCAAGTCGCGGAGTATCGGACGCCGACTGGCGGCGTCCGCGGAAGAAAGGACAAGGAGCCGGCTGCCAGCCGCAGTCGGACTCACATCACCATAGAGCATGGCCGAGACGGCCGCCCAAGAATAGTGGAACGACGGGACGACTGTCCGCCTCCTCCCCCTCGGAGGGAAAGGCGAGTCTCCCCGCCGCCTGTTGATCACCCGACGTTGGGCGACCGCCTTGGCTGCCGAGAGGGAGTCAGAGAGAACGACGCCCGCCATCGGATCGACCATCTCCACCGATCTCTGGCGCTTGAGGAAGAAGATGAGTTGGGTCCGCCGTGTTTTGGCCCCAGCATCCGAGATGAGCCCTTCCCCAAAGGGTTCACGCTCCCAAGAGACATACCCAAATACACTGGCTCCATGAAGCCGGAAGACTGGTTGGTCGACTACTCCACGGCCATCAGCATAGCGAACGGCAACAAGAGTGTCGCCGTGAAGTACGTTCCACTCATGCTCCAGGGCACGGCCCAGACGTGGCTGAACAGCTTAAAGCCCCGCAGCATCAACAATTGGGTGGACTTCACCGACGCCTTCATCCGCAAGTTCACCAGCACGTACAAACGACCTCTCGAGGCTCGCCGGCTCTCCTTGTGCGTGCAGAGCCCCAACGAGTCAACTCGCGACTACCTCACGCGCTGGGCCGAGCTCCGCAACTCTTGCAAGGGCGTGCATGAGGTGCAGGCTATTGAGTACTTCACTGCAGGATGTCGAGAGGGCACCCTCCTCAAGCACAGGCTTCTCTGCGATGAGCCAGAAACCCTCGACGAGTTGTTGATCGTAGCAGACAAATATGCCACAGCCGACTCCTCCATGAAGACGGAGATTCAAGTTAGTGCGACAGGCAAGGTGGCTCCTCAGGCTCCTCGAACCCCGGCCGAAGACACCGGTCGGCGTCAACAGCAGAACGACC